>NC_143014.1:147954553-148229553 GCF_055824585.1 Amblyomma mixtum | reverse complement strand
TTTTTAACCTGCTCGGACATTTCACGGCACTCGAGGAGTTTTTAAGGAGCTGCCGCGATGGTGTACGAAAACAATATGAAAACGTAATATCGCGCTTACGTCTTCCTCATGCCGTAATAAATATATTTTTTTCATTTTTTCTTTGTAATGAAACGTACGCAGAGAAGCGACCTGGGAGAAGGAAAACAATGAACGCATACACCTGAGCACATCAGACCTTTCGATGGTTTGTTTGATTATTACTGAGTGCTCCTGTGCATACGGCCTTGGAACTTAAAAGGCGGGGCATGATGTTGGGGAGGAGGGGAGGAGGGGGCAGAAAATTCGTAAAAAAGAAGTGATTAAACTTCTAACTGCTTCACAGGTGCCTGAAATGTCAAAGCCTTTTTTTAACGTGGTGCTACTCCGGAATAGCAGAAATCTCTTCTGTCATTTAAAACTACTGACTACGTTTCCCCGAGGCCGAGTGCATGCATTTTTGGTTGGTTGGTTGGTCGGTTGGTTTATGGGGTATAACGCCCCAAAGCGACTCAGGCTATAAGGGACGCCGTAGTGAAGGGCTCCGAAAATTTCGACCACCTGTGGTTCTTTAACGTGCACTCACATTACACAGTAGACGGGCCTGTAGAATTTCGCCGGAATTCTAGAGTTCTCTTGATGTCAGTGCACAATTATATTCTATTGATGTCTACAATTCTACTGATGTCAGTGCACGTTAAAGAACCCCAGGTGGTCGAAATTTCCGGAGCCCTTCACTACGGCGTCTCTCCTAGCCTGAGTCGCTTTAGGACGTTAAACCCCATAAACCAAACCAGCCAGCAACTACAGATTATTCCTCGCCACCTAGAGGCCTTCGTTAGAAACTGCCGATTCAGGTCCGGCATAGTAACGATTGCCACTTATCCGTAACACACGGGCTTTAAAGCGGCAGCTCTGTTCTCAACTCCCCGTGATGCCTTCACATGAACGGCAAGCAAAAAAAAAGGGAAGGTTGACGTCGAACGAGTTTTGCTGCGTTCCATTTTGCGTGTCTTCTTGCTGAAAACTCCGCTCGTTGTAATTTCGTCATTTCCCGCGGGAATAAGACAACGCACCTCTGAGAGGGTTATGGATCAGGAACCAAAGCACTGGAAGACGAAAGCGACCGCTACCCTGGTCGTTTATAAAAATTATTTCACTCGGGACTATTGTGTCCTCCTCGGTAATCATCCACTTACATGTAATCGATGCTTTAATCTCGCACGGTCGTCGTCAAGTTGTGTACGCTCCGTCATTGACAACTGAGCTTGATCTTGAGCTTTCGCTATTATCTCCAGTTGTTTTTACGCTGCTATAATTGATGCTTGCCCTTGACGAGTAAGCCATGAGGCTAACATTGCAGTGCGCTCGAGTGGATGACTGCCTCACTCAGCATGGCCGTGAGACAAAGCGACGAAGTACGCAGAACTTCGCCGACGTGACTGAATCAGGCGATAGGCCGATTAGAGGCCTAGACCTAAATAGTGCACCATTAGGTGATATTGCCAGCAGGCTTTACCTTTGTCTTGTTTCCTAAACCTCTTCACGCTGTTATCCGGGCGTCGCTAGGCATAGGGCGAAGATTTCATCATAGTAATCATTCTGATACTCCAATCTGATTAGAATTAGGTGGTTGGCCGCTTAATCTGCTCGCTTTTGACAAACACCACAACGTAGAAATCAAAGCATGGCATCAAGCAAAAGTGCTGCCGCGGACCTGGGTACGAGTGCCATCTTTGTGTTGCGCAGTGGTGTCAGACAAGTAACTTTCTCCAATTTTTGAATCCTACATCGACGGATGGACGAATGAATGAATGAATGAATGAATGAATGAATGAATGAATGAATGAATGAACGAACGAACGAACGAACGAACGAACGAACGAACGAACGAACGAACGAACGAACGAACGAACGAACGAACGAACGAACGAACGAACGAACGAACGAACGAACGAACGAACGAACGAACGAACGAACGAACGAACGAACGAACGAACGAACGAACGAACGGACGGACGGACGGACGGACGGACGGACGGACGGATAAGGCTGAACCCCTTAAATGTGGTCACGGCTCACGCTACCTAGCCGTGGCTTGTAATATATTTTGTACTTAAATTGGAGATTGAGAACGCTTCTCTTCGCCTTTAGAGCGAACCATTCCACTACCTCCTTCCAATCAGATAACATCCACTTTATTATTTCTTCTCGTTTGCAGTCCATTATTCCTTTTCTCTCCTTAAACCCAATGTTTTCAATAAATCAGCCCCGTTGCTTTAAAAAGTAGGGTGAAGCGCATTACAGGAAAGCACCAAGGGGTCAGCGATTTGCTCCTCCTCTCGGCGCACACAACAGAACCTGTCTATCTCTTGGTGCTTGACTCGGTATGTCTTAGTCCGTAATACTCCCGTCCTGGCTTCAAATAACAAAGTGCTTCCCGTAGAATAATAGTAGCTATTTTCTTTGGCAATTTCCAGCTTAAACATTATGTATGTTTCCAGTGCTGATTTCCTCTGCATCTGAGTTCTCGACAGACCCTTGTCTGTTTCTTTCATCTGTTTCTTAACCAATAATTCCTGTTTTGCCTGCAACCCCCTCCCTCCCCCTATTTCAGTCAGTATATTTGCATGAGAATTTACTATTTCGATTTCTCCATTTTATGTCGACATTCCTCATGTGCAAATAACTGAAGAACTTTCTTAACCTACTGCCATTCCCTCTTTCTCTCAGTCGCACTTCATATTTCAACCTGCTGCTCAGCTTCTGATGTTCCTCCTCATGTTGCTGTTGCGACCCGGTGCTGTGCCTAGCGCTATCTGTCGGATCGCATGCTCACTTCAGACGAGTATAACACATCATATCCTCACTAAACTGAATTGCAGCCTAGTTCAGCCTAGTTCACGAAATAAATGGAGTTGTTAATGTTATCACGCCAAGCAAACAGGCATGAAAAAAAAAGACGTTGACCATATCTGACTTCTTACTGTGCGACGTTCAGTTAATTTCTAATATTACACGTCAAATATGTTTTTGCAAGACGTCATAATAAATCGCTCACGCGTTCTATTTATTTTTTCTTTCTGCGTCATAATTCCGTAAGCACGTCGGCGCATTTGACTTTGTGTAATGTACCGAGGATAGCGTTGAAGTCACGTCCCCAAGCGTTCAGCAAACTTGCATCGTCGGCAGTAATCGTCCGGGGAGAAAAATACAGACGCACAGTGAGTCAACAATTCATCACCTCTACGTCTCGTGCCTTGCAATGACGCATTTTAGCCTGCCTTTGGCAAGAAGCATCTGCCATGATACTACCGGGCCGGCGCTTTTGCAGCAGGGTCCCGTGTTTTCGCAACGCACGTCTCCTGGGCCGCAGTAGGGCCCCCGCCTCTTTTATCGCTCTCAACGCCACTCGACGTCGAGCCGCGAAGAGGGAGCGTCGGGCGCCGTCGCCCTGTGTTTGGCGTTTCATGCATCACCGTGGACATAAGTCATCAATCCAACTCCTCCGGGCGTTGCGATACTTTTTCTTTTCGTCGCGAGCGCCGGACATCATCTACTGTCGGAGGCGTGTCGGTAGAGCGCCGGAATTATCGTTATAATAGTCGCTTTTTCCAGATAGGATCGCACGTCGCGGATGCCGCTGGGCCAGTGACTGCCATCCGCGCCGCCTGGGAGTGTGACACTTATTCGCAGCTTCGCAGATGAAAGTTCGCGGAACTTTTTACGAGATCCGCCCTGTCCTCAGTGATGACTGGGTGCTTCCCCAGACGCGGCGCAGTGTCCAGGATTGCTCTCACGAAGGTTAGAGCCCCACATACGCCAGCACCAACTCTGAGAGTAAGTCTGCAGTTGAAGAGGGCAGCTAATAAAGAACGTCTTGACTTTCAGCTGAATTTGGTTTGACGTCCGAAATACTCACTTGCGTTCGAAAGGCACCAGATTGAAGTAAAACTGTTGAGACTTCTCCTGATGGCACGAGATCAGTAGATGATAGGTACCGCACTTTTGAGTTATTTTACCTTCAAGACCGAAGCCATTGTAGGGGGAGTTGTTTCTAAATACAAAGAGCCTGTGTACAAGGTGGTCAAAATCTTAATTATACAGTTTAGCTAAAATATAACGAAAGCGTTGAAGATCGATGATGGTGGTCGTAGTTCCGGGAAAGTAGTTTCAGTCCTTTGCTGCCCGCGCATCTCGCTATGAGACATATGACGAACGGTTTACGAGATCGCTGCGCAGTCGGGTATTATGGTGCATTATCTTGTGAAATAAATGAATACGATCGTATTTTCGACGGGAAGCAAGAGATGTCAACTGTAGTGTATCCTTCACAAAAGCTACGCTAGCAGTGCGGCTATAGTTTCGAAGGATGAAGCCAGCCGAGTTATTTTCACCTGAGTTCCCAAATGGACGCTAACTTACTGCGAACTATCGATTTTGTGGAGAAGTTTCGGTGTGAGATTGGTGCAGAGGAAAAGTTAGGACGAAGGGCTTTGAGAGCCCTTGTTGATCCTGTTATTCATGGAATTAGTTGAAAGAACCATGCTACATCCCTTGCAATGTGCACACCTAGATAGTGCTGTAATGTCACCTGGTCTAGTGCGATCTTATCCAGGTAGTAAGGGGGGAGTGGGTCGAAACGTTCCTGAAAGGTAATGCTGTAGATTGGTGATGTTTAGTACCATTGACCATATGTTACACCAGTCACCAATTTCATGACTTGTATCGAGATGTGATCACCATAAAAGACGTTAGTTTTACAATATATTGCTCAGTCATCTATCGATAAATCAATATTAGAAAACACGCGAAAGTGGAGGTCGTTATATATATATATATATATACAGGGTCTGTTATGAAAGTAGTAGGACTGGTTTTTTCCTGGGCGAACGGGTGGACGAGAGGTGGTCTGCGCGTGCAGGATCGTTGAAGGGGGATATTGGGAATGCTGGGGAAAATCGGCAGTAGGCTCTCGGCCGTTGAAGAGAGGAGGTCGCTTGTACTGTGAACCACTGTCGAAACGTCTCGTCACGCAGAATCGTCGAGCGTTTACTGGATCAGCGATACGTGATCAAATTTTGAGTGAATCTTTGTAAAACGGGCAAAGAGACTCACAACATGATTAAGGAGGCCTACGGTGACGCTTCCATGGGTAGATCAGGTGTTTTTTGAGTGGCACAAGCTTTTCCGAGAAGGTAAGGAAAGAGTGGAGGAAGACGACCGCTCCAGACGCCCTTCGACCAGCAAGACCAATGAAAATGTGTAGCGAGTGAAACATTTACTTAACAGTAATCGTAGAATGAGTATCAGAACGATTGCTGATGACTTGAGCATTCGTCAAACCCAAATTTTTGAGATCGTGACAGAAAACTTATCCATGAGGAAAGCGTGCGCGAAGTAGGTGCCGGGAGTGTTGTCAGAGGAGGAAAAGGCAAACCGGTAGGATCTTCTTCATCATGTGAATGAGGACCCCGATTTTTTGCCCAGCACAAGGCGGCAAAGCTGTCTCAGCCCCCGTACAGCCTCGACTTGGCCCCGCCAGACTTTTTTCTATTCCCGAGAATAAAATCGACGCTCGAGGGGAAACATCACGGATCGGTAGAGATGGTTCAACAGGCCGTGACGAGGGAGCTAAACAGCATTCCGGTCCAGGCGTTCCTGGAGGCGTACGAAAACTGTAAAACTCATTGGCAGCAGCGTGTAGGTGCGGAAGGAATCTACCTTGAAAAATTGTAATCGTTTGTACTATTCTCTTGAATAAATTTTGTTTAAAAAAATCAGTCCTACTACTTTCAAAACAGACCATGTGTATATATATATATATATATATATATATATATATATATATATATATATATATATATATATCAGGCCGAAGGTTTAGCCTGCTGAGTTTTTAAAAAAGTAGTTTTGTAACAAACTTTTTCAAAATCCTTAGAAGGGTTTGAAAGGTGCTATGCGCGTGTGAACGACGATCAAGAATATTGTCAAGTTTCTGCGTCTTGGTAAGTAACTGAGCCTGAAATGAAAATAATTTGCAGGAACTGCATCGAGTGCAGTGAAGGATGAATTTGATTCAAAGATATTAATTATCGTAGTCTATAAGATATGCTCTAAAATTCTGCACCGAATGATCGTCGGCGGTATGGGGCGGTAATTAAGAGGGGTATTTGAACTACCTTACTTGTGTAAAATAACCACCTTCCTGACCATTCAGTTTGCAAGAAGGACAGACTTCTCTATCGACTGCTGAACTATTTTGAACAGAGTGATAGAGGAGTGAAGTTGATTACTCCTGACGAACTTGCACATTAATTAAATGAGTACCACGGCTTATGATGTTTTGATGTTTTATGTTACTTTTTTTATTCATTAGGTCTCGCGAATATTGTGTCCATATTTAAATGGGGTTAATTCTTCTTTGTGGAAAACGTAATGTTAGAAGAAAAACAAAAGAACCACAAACTGTTTCGTTAAGCATTTTCGGGCATTCAGTAACAGAGATTGTTGAACCGCGTGCATTTTAACAGCTCAACTGAACTCCACAATATCACGCCACAATTTTTGGCGGTTGTGTGTGATCATGTTTGACAAGCTATGCTGTAGGAAACGAGCCTGGGTGTTGTTTTACTGCTCATGCATACGTGCTATTCGCGGATTGGTAAGTTTGCCATTCTTAGACGGGTTTAAATTATTTTGTGATACATCAAAAATGATTTTTTCTATTTAAACACCTTTTTGTATGTGCGATGTATCACAATACTTTTACATGAGTTGCTATGGTGTATAAAGCAATACGATTGTCGTTAGTTCAAGAACTCCAAAAGTTATTCAGTTGGTTTTAGTGGTTGGGCTGTCAATATCTTTTAGGAGGACATCGAGTAATGAAGATCCTCGCTGTTGGCCTGAAAGTCGCCTTTGTTGTAATCAAAAGCATCACGATGTAATCATCGTATAAGCCCGAACACCTTTACTGAGGCCACTTGCAAAACGTGATAACATCCTCGACGTAATGGGAAGAGCGTAAGGAGTATTTTTACGAATATGAAAACCTTCGCGAGGAATTTAAGTTGTGGGTGGTGTTATCATACCAGCAGAGGCCCCTTTATGTTTAAGCAAAGCGATTCAAAATTCTGGAAACAACACGCCAGCCTGCATGAAGTCTAAAACATGTACTCTATTTCGCGGTGTTATTTTATGCCGTCATTCTCTAATTAGGCAGATATATTTTATCTTTTGCTTTATTTGGTGAGTACCTATCCCCGCTATCAAATTTTTGTCTAGCATTCCTGCAATCGCTTAGGCTAACCATAGATGAAATATAAGAGACAAACATTAGGCATCAACTGGTATAATTTTCATATGAAAATTTTGGGTCTTCGTTTCCATTGAAAACTTGAAGGTTTGGCACGAGGGAGCTAAACAGCATTCCGGTCCAGGCGTTCCTGGAGGCGTACGAAAACTGTAAAACTCCCAGAAATGGCTTGTTTTAATATAATAGCATTTAGGTAGTCGTCTCAAAAAATTTCTGGCTTATCTGCCACCAAATTCCATGAGTGGCCCAGAGTGCATGTTCTGATGTCTTCAGCACACAGAAATCTGAAAATCGGAGGGCTCTCAAACTTTTGAAACTGGCCCACCCCCAAAATTTCTGCATACCCCAAAATTGTTGGAAGTAGGCCCACCCCAGGATTAGTGTGGATTAGTTGGTGGATTCAGGTGGATTAGTTGTGAAGGCGTGATTTTGGCCTGCTGGTTATTCATGAAAACAGCTACTGCAAGAAACGAGATGATAGAAGGAGAAGTGTCCTTCTCATTCTGTCGTCCCGTTTCTTGCGCTAGCTGTTTTCATAGATTAGTTGGCAGGTAGAGTTAATGTAATCTCATATGAAAATCTAATGGAAGATGCCGAAACATTATAGAAGCTGATGACCCATGCATACCATATATGTGCCATGGAGCCGGCTCCGATAGGAGTTTTGGCGAAAAAAATCGCAAGAACGTTAAACACTCATTGCAGACACCGTAGCAGGCAACCTAAGTATGTGCTTAGGACGACCCCACAAGTTTTTTTCTTTTTCTTTTCTAATGCCGCAAAACGGGTCCCATGACGAGTCGGTCGACTCACTCAGTCTAATTACGCAACTTGTAAATATTACCGCATGTCCCATCGATGGCGCGATAAGGGATGATGACATGCTAGCGTTAACCTATGACGTTTCACCACTCGTCGGAGTTCATAGCGGATCATTTCCCCCACGGCTAGCAACAATGAGTCACCGTGCCTGGCGCCGTCTGAGTCGATAGAACATCGGTTTTACAGTGGACATCGCGCTTTTGAATCATTGACTGACGGAGGGGACTGAACGCAAGATATATTGATTGGTATTTCTAAAGAAGAACTTTGTTACGTGCGACTCACGATGCCCAATGGTTCACCTCGGATATCCAGTCGTCCCATTCGTGCAATAAAAGAAGCGTTCGGGCTCTTAATGTGACCTGCACTTACTTGTGACATTACTTATGTGTGTACTTATGACCTTACTTGTACTTGGCGCTTTTATATCAGTTGAATGCACCTTGATGCACAGCGCGTAACATCCAGGGCCAAGGTGGAGAATCACCCCCTCACTGCTTCCACCTTAGTGTCAGCCATTTCGGCACCACCATACCCGACCTTATCCTTCGAGTAATATACCCCAACCACACACTTCGTGCCGCATGTTTAACGCGATTACACCTTAAATGCACTACAAATTCATATCCTGAGCTTTCCATTTCTTCTCTGCCGACGAGTGGGAAAGTCCTTAGGAGTGATACCTTTCTTTGTGGGAAGCGGAAAGCCGTTTTCTCCATTGTTTGTTTTAGCAGAGACATGGTCATTTGAATGAATGATCTGGCATTTCGCTCCCCAAACGTCAGGTTCCTGACGTCAAAGAATAATCTTTCCAGCCGTCCAGCTGCGTCAGAGGACACTAATGCGCCGGTCGTTTTCGAAGTTCTTGTCAGTGCTTCTCTACTTTTCCGGAAACTGCATTATTCATAAAACACTTTAAGCAGCTGCTTTAAAGGCGCGAAATATCTAGCCTTGTCTGGAACGGTATATCACTTGGGAGTAATTTGCGAGGCGCCACCAGTGAACTTGCTCGTTCCCAAGATTGGCAGCAGTCGCTGCGCGAAAAAACGCATTATAAATGGCCGTGGGTACGCCAGGTGTGTTCTTCAGATTCCTGTTTTTGTCATTCCTGTTTTGTGGCCCGAAGTCTATGTCGGCACAAGGACGACCGGAGCACAGGGTCCAGATCACAGCTAGCCCCGAGCGGCAAGCGCGCACACACCAGGCACTTCCTCTGCGTCGTCTTCACGGAGATTATCCGTTGCAATATCATCGTCGTCGTCCTCATTATCAGCCAACGTATATCAGTTGAAGGAACAACGTTTCTCTTATAATCCATATACTTGTTGATGTAAACTTAGGCCTGTCCTGCGTCAGCCGTGGCTGCCATTAAAGACAGAATTTTGAACTCTCATCGCCCTAACTCGGCTTTGCCCGCGCTGGCTACCTAACCCTTTCTGGCACACACTTTGCTACTCAACAGACTAGTAGTTATCTTTCCTCCACTTCACATGCCCTGCCCAAGTCTACATCCCCTTCACGGCTTGAACCTGAATATCAATAATTCGCGTACGCTGTTCACCTGACATTTCTCTTTCTCTCTCGTAATGTAATCCCTGTCATGCGTCTTTGTACAGTTCGCTGTGTGATCTTAAAAAAAATCAAAATCAAGGTTTTTTTTTAAATACAGATTCAGAAACTATGTCCTATTATAAGGGCGCTAAGTAAGCAGGGACCATACGGCTTGCTTGAGATTACAGTGCCTAGCGCCATGGGACAAAATTGTATGTGTTACCAGATTTCGATGCCGGTGCTTTGGTAGTTGATATTCACTGGTGATTAAAAGCCCTTCCACAATCTTTCCATGCAGAATTTGGAGGAAGAAATGTGCACGCAGTATGAATCCAGGATATATGGGGTACAGGAGAGCTTTTTGAGCGACTCGTTCCCCTGTGGATTCACCTTCCGCAGCAAGTTTCCACAGGAATCTTCTAACGTCGGGGCTAAAAAAAAGGGAGGCATGCACTCATCGCAGTGTTCGTGAATGCGCTTTGCTGTTTCATTCTCTTTCTTGCTGTAATTTTTCCTTTCTTTCTTTCCTTCTTTGTTTCTTCCTTTCTTTTTTTTCATTACTTCCGACAAGTAAGTGTACAGGAGCTAAAGGCTGAATGCCTGATAGAGGCTCCTGCCTCAGGTAGCAAACTCACAGAATGCTAAACGTCACAGATATGCTCAACTGTGTTCCATAAACTTGTGTGTAACATAATGCCTATATACAAATATTAAAATATAACTCATCCACGCCTTTTACACACTTCAAATGTATGCACATATTGGCACTTACTAAATATATGGTAGCAAATCATCCCCTTTAAATTATCGACCCATATCGCTGACCAGTATTCCGTGTAAATTATTGTAGCATATATTATATTCCAATTATCTATCGTTTTTTGCACTCAAATTTTTTTTTTACATCTGTTCAGCATGGCTTTCGCCCTTCCTTCTCATGCGAAACTCAGATGCTTTATTTCACGAATTCGTTACACAGCATACTTGATCGGAAATCCTAGGCTGACTGCATGTTTCTGGACTTTTGCAAGGCGTTTGATAAAGTCCATCATAAGCTATTAATGACTAAACTCTCTGCACTGAATCTCGATCCTTCTGTACTAAACTTGCTTGAACATTTTCTGATTAATCGCTCCCAGTACGTCTGTATTAACGATTGTAATTCTCTCTTAACCGAAGTAACATCAGGCGTGCCCCAAGGCTCCGTTTTAGGGCCACTTTTATTTCTAATATACAGTAACAACTTGCCGAGCTACGTCTCTTCTTGCATGTACTTATACGCTGACGACTAGGTCATTTAACGCGAGGTTCGTAATGTTGATAGCATACTAATACTTCAGTCCGGTTTAAGTAGCATTGCCCTTTTTTGCTCAAAATGGCGCATGGAACTAAGAATTAACAAATGTAAAATAATGCGTGTCTCTCGACAAGGTGAATGTACCTCGGTGTACACTTAACTTAACACTTGAGTCCGTCTCTTGATATGGCCTTGACCTTGGCCTAACCATTTCTTCCACATTAAACTGGAAAGCTCCCATTGACCAAATTATTAGTAACGCAAATGGCAAATTAGAATACTTAAGACGCAATTTCAATGAAGCCACTACTTCATTAAATCTTCTTCTTTACAAAACCCTTATCCGACCCAAACTTGAATCTGCTGCCTCCATCTGGGATTCCAAAAAACGACACTTTATCTCATGCTGTTGAAATGGTGCAAAATAATGCTGTTCGATTTGTACTTTCCAATTATAACCGAACAGCCAGCATAATGTTAACGAGGTCTAATGTCGGTTTGCCGTGTTTGTCTTTGCGCCGCAAAATTTTTCGCATTTGCCTGTATCATAAAATTTACTACCATGGGCCTCTACATCGTGAATTCATCATGTAGCCTAGCTACCGCATCTCACGTGTCGACCATCGTCACAAGGTCGCTCTTCCTAATTTCCGCACTAACATCTTTTAGTACTCATTCTTGCCAAACACATCTAAAGACTGGAACCACCTTCCCGCAGAGATCGCATCTATATCAGATTACGCACTTTTCTGGCAAGCATTGCTCATTCATTTTTGTGATGTCTCCGAAGTGTTTATTAATGCCTTTCTTTCCTTTTGCCGTTTTCTTGTTATTGTTATTCATGTCTTGTCTCGCTTTTTGATCTACTTTTCTAGTGCCATTATATTCGTTTTCTCGCTTTTTGACCTTTCACGCTATATGATTTATTTTGTATTTTGTACTATATACCTGCCGCTTTCATGTTCAGTTTTTGCTTTTTGTAACCCACTCACCTCTACAATGCTTCGGCGATTGAGGGTATGCGAAATAAATAAATAAATATGCTCATGCATACTTCCACGTACACAACAACATAGAATCATGCATCAAGCATCGCACCCACACACGCACACACACACATACAGGGTGTTTCACGTAACTTGAACCAGGGATTTAAAAAAAAAGTGGCCCGCCTCCAAGTATCTTTAAATTATGCTTAATTCGTTAATTAGCTAAGATTAATTATGCAAAATTTTTAATATTCGTTTTAGGGCCCAGTGCATTGCGTTATGTTGTAGAGGGGATTAAGAAAGAACCGTTCCTGTCGTTTGTAGCAACGTATCTCCCAAGGCTGCAGAATACTTCCAGAAAGCATCTTCGATACCAATACTAGACACCGTCAAAAACTGTCATATATAAGCTCTTAGTTGCTAGAGGTAAAATGGGACGTTCAGAAACGCTTCATTTAGGTAGAGTTACTTCGAGTCGACGTTTCGGACGAAGCTTCGGAAAAAATTGCGAAAACACAAGACATGGCGTGAAACGGGACATGCACAGGCGCCTGTGTGTGTACCTTGTGTCTCCCTTTTCATGTCCTCTCTTGTGTATGCGCAATTATTTGCAAAAGTATGAAGTACGAACTCTTCCAAAATGTAACGCTTTCGGGCAGAGCCTATGTCCGAAACGTCTCACTCGAAATAATCCTCTAACTAAATGAAGCGCTTCTCAAGCTCGCATGTGCATATATACCAGATGTTCCAGGGAAGAATACTTCTCAGTACGTCTTTTGAGGTAAAATATGACTTTTTCAGAATAATATTACCAGTGTTGAGCGACACTAGAAAAACCGGTGAATCGTTTTAAGTAGTAAGCTACTTAAGTAATCTTTAATAATTAACTTTTTAACTGTTAGGAGCCTAGTTGAAATTATAGTTCTGTAGCCGGTTGCTGGTAATATCTATATTAGTATTCACAATTTTGAATTTAGCTTTTTTTCTCTAGTTACATGCACTGCAAAGCTTTTCGAAAGCGCATGTATTATGGCACAGTGTAGCCAAATTGTGTCGAGCCAAAGCGTAAAGAATAATAGTATTTTAGAAATTCTAAAAATTGATATAGCTATTATTAACGACCAGCTACAAATCTCTAACCGCAACTGGTTGCCTAGCTGTAAAAGTTTAAAAAGGTAATTATCAGAAATTAGCTAACTAGCTTATTACTTAAGACAATTAACCGACTTTCCGGTGTCCGCCAACACTGGTAATACTATGCCGTAAATCCATGCTTTTATCCCAAAAAGCCTATTTTAGAAAATTACTTGGCCTTTCTTGAAACACCTGCTATATACAGGGTGTTCCACCTTAGACTCTACGTAAGTTTTAGAAATAGGCTTTTCTGAGTTAGAACAACACTTTTTCGGTATAGCATTATCAGTTGTGTAGTACACCAGAACACTGCTAAGGGGCAGAACACAGCTAAGATGTGCTGACAGGTTCGTCAATTAATATTGAATAGTTAACTTTTTAACTATTACCGTTAGCCTCCTTAATTGCTGACGGGACTTTTAGCTCACCGTTAATAATATTCATATCAGTTTTTAGAATTTCGAAAACGCAGTTGCACTCGGCACTGTGTCCCAACAAATTTTGGCTACATGGCGCCAAAATATATGTGCTTTCGAGAAGCTTGCAGGCAAAGCAACCTCTCCATTACAAAACTTGTAGGAATAGCCAAAATTTGTTGGGCCGCAGTGGCGGTGGTAACTCCATTTTCAAAACTCTAATAACTCGTATGGATATTACTTGCGGTGGACTACACGCCTCTCAATAATTAAGCAGCCTAACGCTAATAGTTAAAAATTTAAGTATTTAATATAATAAAGCCTGCGCCTATTTTTAAAGCCTATTTTTTTTAATTGTGTAAAGTCTTAGGCGAAACGCCGTGTGTACTATAAGCAGGGGGCGAAGTTCGGAACGATCCGGTAGAACATAAAGGTAATTGAGGTGGCACACGATGAAAAAACGATTTTATTCTAAGGTATCAGCCAGGGTCTCGCCTTCGTCAGAGTGGTCTCAAAAGGCGTAGCTTTTATAAGTACAAGTGCGCATTGAGGGTACGTTCTGGTTGGTGGGCCGCAGCAGTAAACACCTCAATATGAATCAGCAATGAAAGAATAGTGTTTGCACAGTGAGAACTGGTGCTATGATGTGATATTGTTGCGGCGAGAGGCAATATACCAAATAAGCAAAAAGGGGCAAACAGTGAAAAAGAGGTCAGAAATGAAGATCAGTGTGGGTGAAACATGGCATCCCATGAGAGAATGCGGGATAGGATACTATGGAGTAATGCGATTATGGCGAGAGACAAGTTAGCTTCTCAACATTTTCATTCAGACCGCAAGACACAGTATTAAACTTGAGTATGAGGAATGATTCACGAACCTGGAGATCATGGCGGTTCTTTAAGCCTGATTGCTGTAAAGTTACTTGAAATTTTTCAAAAGATTTGGGGATAGGCAGGATAGGCAGTGTGTTATAATGAGCTTTATTTATTTATTTAGTTAGAGCAGCAGACAGTATACACAGCCTGAAGCAGGGACAGTGGCTAAACGTTGTTGAAGCCTGACGAATCCTCTGGCCCTTCGCAGTTCGCAGAATTGTTAAAAAAATATATCACAACGTATACAAAACGAAACACTTTTTGCTTCCTGGAATTATTCATGATACACAGCTGCTTTATGATCCTTAAAACGATATCTGAACGGTGTTTCTGCTTCAGCAATATGTTGAATTTTATAAATTGAACATTCAAGTCTGCAGATTACGCTTTAGTATATCATATGAGTAATTACCCTGAATTTTCACCATTAAGTTCGATGCAGTGCTGGAAGCCATTACTGATGTCGTCAGCTGCGTGCAAACTTTGCAACGCAATATAGTGCATGAATGACAGCCGATTGGCAACTTGGGCTTCCTTTAGACGAGGTTACGACGTCGCTAAGGATTTTGCACGGCGAGAGACAACACGGGGGGTCTGGTGAAAAATGCTGTTCAGCCAATCACGTAGCATGAGAATAACATGTTTTTTTTTTTTTTTCAAAATGCCCACGACCTGCGAAACCTATTGCAGAGTGAGTTAGTGGCAGGTTGATTTCTGATTGGTCGGATGGTTGCTTTTCTGCTTTGAGGAGTGCCTCGCGGTCAAGAATTCCTGCGCGTTCTACCGCATAGCTTATTTACCGGGTTGAGTATTTTCACTTGATCAGTGCGTTCCGGAGGTTGGTACAGTTTCGTTTGAAGTCGCGGTCGCCAGAACATAATCGTTTAAAGCGGACGACTTGTCCATATTGGATGCTAGTCTCCCAGTGTTTAAGATGACTGCTTTCGAAATGTCAGTATTGAGGTCTGTCACTAGGTCTCCGGTATAAATCTGTGTTAAGTTTACTATTCTTCATTCCCACTGTCAGCTCTAGAAAATTAATTGGGGTTGTCGAGTATGAATGAGACAAAGTAATTGCCTCTTGCGCGTTATTAAAACTAAACATGAATGATAGAAGTTCCGCTTTACCATGTTGCCAAATGAGAAAAGTGACATCAATGAACCTCTTATAGTGGAAGGGTTTTATGGGGGTTTAGTAAGAAACTGCTGCTATAATAAGCCTATAAATAAGGTGACATAGTAGGGACCTATCCATGTACCCATCGATGCAGCGATGTCCCGTTTATCTGAACATGGTGTTGTTAAGTTCGAGCATTAATTTCAAAAGCATAGCTAGCGTATGGCCATTAACATCAGTACATAAGTTTTGCTTTTCGAAAACCTGCACAATTGGCCGGATGCCACCCGGAGTGGGGAATGTTAGTATACAGTGCCGCAACATCAAGGGTTACAAGCAAGGCATCATGGAGGACGTTGATGTCAGCTATTTCAGCTGGGAAGTGTGCTGTGTCCTCTATAAAGCACTGAAATGTAGCAGGAATTTTTTTGAGATAAGTGTCAACGTAGCTTGACAAGCTTTCGGTTACGGTTTCTATTCCTAAAATGACAGGTCGGCCAAGGATATTAAGTTTGTGAATTTTAGGCAATAAGCAAAATGTGCGTGGTACAGGGCTGAGTGGAATTATTGACTTGACTGTACTGTTTTAAATTTTTTTGCCCAGAATGAGATTGTGTAGTGTCTCTTCCAAAGCGATTTTAAACTTATTAGTTGAATCTCTATTTACGAGACGGTAAAAGGAACTATCAGCAGGCTGCCTTCCGGCCTAAGCGATATAATCAGTTTTGTTCATGACGACGATGACACCATCCTTGTCAGCAGTCTTTGTAACAATGTCAGTTTAAGACGCTAGTCTTTTTATTGCTGTGGTTTCTTTTAGGGTTTTACGGAAAAAATTGCGACGAAAATCCTTTGGGGTATTACAAGCTTCCAGTACCTCTTTTTGGACTGCCTTAATGCAAATGTCAATACAGTTTTCTCTGTGTTGAGGGATCCAGTGATTTTGCGAAGGCAAATTATCATCCCTTTCTAATCTTGTGGTCGGTGATGGAAGTAATCGTTAAGTCTGATATAGCGAGCAAAATTTGCTATATCTTTAAACAATTGAAACTCATTAAACCCACCAAACGGGGTGCAGAATTTAGGCCACCGCACAGTGCACTCTCGTCGTCATGAGTCAAGGCGAAGTTTGAAAGATGGACATCAATGATTGAAATTGGGATGGCAGTGGCAACAGAAACTGGCATTGCGTGGGCAGAAAAAATCTTTCGCGCAAAAGCTTTTTGGACTTGATGGAGTTTATTTCAGCCCACTTTCCTCCTTTGTACACATCAAGGGGTGCGAGCTCTTCGGAGGAGAGGTTAGAGTGGTTGAGCAACTGTTTTTCAGTCTGAGTTAATGACTTACGGCTGATTGGTGGTGATCCAAAACAACATACGTAAATTCCAAAGAAGTCGTTGCTCATATTCTTTCCCACTTTTCTCCGTGGCGGCTACACAGTTTGGACGTTGCTTGTATTACATTAACGTGGATTCCCCGCGGAGCAGTGGAGAATGCTACATAAGTTTTCAAAGTATTGACATGAAGTTGTGAATGAATGCGTATTTCAACAACTTTTCTGATCATAAGTTTTCAAAGTATTGACATGAAGTTCTGAATGAATGCGTATTTCAACAACTTTTTTCATGCGTAAAAATTTACCCAAAAAAATGAGGCCAAGCCTGTTATCAAGAAGCGAATTCCTTAAAATGAACAGATGGATTTCCTTGAAATGTCTGGGCGTTTGTTTCGGAGGTTGCAGTGGTAGTCAATGGAGTGCATATTGCAACCGCGCTAAAACGACGCAGGACAAGAAAGGAAAGCACAGGACAAGACGCGGAACTTCAACTAAAGTTTACTACGGGAAAACCACATTTATACAGGAACCGTAATCACACCAGATAAACAGCCGAAACCATCAAATAACACTGTCACGAGGGCGCGCGTAGCACAGGTTCACATCTAGGTAGTTTAACTCTTTCTTAGATAAAGATACTGAAGTGGAGCTGATACAACGGTCATTTTCTTTTTTTATGCAGTAGGCTTCAAAGATTTCCCTGCTAAGCTGGGTCGTCAATTTTTTTAAGACAATTGTGTCGCGGAACCTGGGTGTGCAATTATTACAATGGCGACAATGTTTTGCCAGTTCCCCGCCTCCCGCCAATGATTCAACAGCGGCGCGATGCTCCTGAAGTCTGACATTCAGGCATCGTCCAGTTTGCCCAATGTAGCAATTCCCACATGAGAGGGGTATTTTGTACACCACCCCCGTTTTGCAGGGAACGAACCTGTCTACGTGCTTAATGCGGCACTCGTTCTTTTTTGCCCTTCCCTGCACCATATTGCACAAGCCCGAAAGCTTTTTGGGCGCCGTGAATACCACCGGGACATCGCATTTCATGGCCACTTTTTTGAGGCGAATCATTGGCGGGAGGCGGGGAACTGGCAAAACATTGTCGCCATTGTAATAATTGCACACCCAGGTTCCGCGACACAATTGTCTTAAAAAAATTGACGACCCAGCTTAGCAGGGAAATCTTTGAAGCCTACTGCATAAAAAAAGAAAATGACCGTTGTATCAGCTCCACTTCAGTATCTTTATCTAAGAAAGAGTTAAACTACCTAGATGTGAACCTGTGCCACGCGCGCCCTCGTGACAGTGTTATTTGATGGTTTCGGCTGTTTATCTGGTGTGATTACGGTTCCTGTATAAATGTGGTTTTCCCGTAGTAAACTTTAGTTGAAGTTCCGCGTCTTGTCCTGTGCTTTCCTTTCTTGTCCTGCGTCGTTTTAGCGCGGTTGCAATATGCACTCCATTGTCAACCACCAACTAGCCCGCCTTCACTTGTTACATGTGCAGTGGTAGTCCTCGGCTGAAGCATGGTCGACTGGAGCTGGAGCAAACGTAGCATGAGTTGTGGATGCTTGTGCTATGGAAACAAAAGCTCCTGAGCCCCGAATGTTGCGATATTGAAAGTGGGAACACTGAGTTGTCCAACCATGATGCATAGCCACTATTAAGGAAAAAAAATTATGTTTTTTACGAACTGTATTTTGCCACATTATTTTAATATAGCATCTTGAATCAACTCTGCTTCTTATGATATTCAACAAATGGGAAACCTGAAAATTTAAGCTTTGTCGGCCATAGCTAGTTCCAGAGAGGGGTACTCTTCTTTGCTATTCACGCAGAGAATAATTTGGCTTACTTTAACTTGATGTAGTGAGGTACAGCTTACCTTTGTTTATATGTTGTAATGAATTGTAATAGTATGTACGTCTGGCTGGAAGCATTGCATATTGAATGAATAAACTGACAGTAGCCAGATAGCGTGCCTCACCGTAGTTGTCAGATATTCTTAGCACTTTTTTTTGTAACACTAACAAGTGTTTATTGTTTTGATCAGTAGTTGTTTATCATACACATGCACCGTATGACAGTATGGGAAAAATGTCTGGTAGTATAAAGTTCTCTATAAACACAGAGGTTGGTTGGTTTATTGGGGTTTAACGTCCCAAAGCGACTGAGGCTATGAGAGACGCCGTAGTGAAGGGCTCCGGAAATTTCGACCACCTGGGGTTCTTTAACGTGCACTGACATCGCACAGCACACGGGCCTCTAGAATTTCGCCTTCAAGAAATTCAGCCGCCGCGGCCGGGTTCGAACCCGCGTCTTTCGGGTCAGCAGCCGAGCGCCGTAGCCACTGAGCCACCGCGGCGGGGCATAAACACAGAGGTATAAGTTCACTAATTACGTATATGCATCCTACAGCTTTACCTGATTCTCCGGTTAATTTATTGACATGTGTACTCCATCTGGAACCAAAAACCCCAGAATTTTTACGCTTTTACCTCTTTGAATATTTTGCTACGAAACAGAATCACGTCAGCACAGAGTAACTTGTTTGTATAACGTACTTCGTTTTACTGACGTTTAGTTGCAGGAAACTTATGTGCAACCAATCAGAGAGACGGTTTAGGTAATCGTTAACGATTTCAAAAATAACTGTAGCGATGTATAACAGAAAACTAGGTTCTTGTCGTGTACATACACAATGAATTCGGGTGGAGAAGATATAGTAGGTAGATCATTTTTGATTTTCAACTGACTTATTAATGCGAAATATCTATTTAAATATTGACAACAGATCAGTGCCTGCTGATCAAGTTACATCACCCGGGTGAAATGTCATCGCGTACACTTTTCCCATTTCCATGAGTGCGCATCATATTCAAGTGGATCACTCATTACCACGCAGTACGAAATTGAAAGTTGGTCGCATCGCTCTGAGTTGTCCCGACTGGTGGGCTGGATATACAAGAGTACAGTGCTCATTGGGAAATCTAATTCCACGCTGACGGCAGCGTATTATTTGCCCGGAACTTAACCAACATGCATGGAAAGACCTTTGTGGTGTTAGTGCCGCCCTCGTCAACGATACAACTTTGCCCACATTGATCGACTACCCCTTATTAATAACAAGGCGGAGGGAAGAGTGAAGAGGGAAGAGTGAGACAAGTGTTACACCACCGACTGCTTCCACATGTACACTGCGATTACGTCAGGTGAGAGTTTGGCTGGATGGAACAGAAAACTTTAACACCACATAGAATAGAAAGCAATATTAAGCTCCTGAATACTAAGGTAACTTCGGACTTCTACCGTTAGGGCATTTTATCTCACTAGAAGAGGAACAGAAAAAACGCAACAAACGCAGATAATTGAAGAAAGGAAACCAGCGACATTCGACGCCTTCACCAACGTCACTATGCCGAATCGGAGGTTCGGGAGAAAAATGGAGGGGACACTTAAGCTCCGGCTTACGGGTATAACTCAACAGCGTATTGGGTTAATTCCCATATAAGCAGAAGGTCATTCTCTTATTATATTCATAGATCCCTGGGCATCCTCAAGCCTCTCCTGGCGCAGCGGTGCAGCGGTTAAGCGATGCACCACTGCCCTGCGATGGAAGGGGCTGCCAACAGTGGGGCTTGTGCGTTGCAGTTCGCTCTTCCCGAGAGACCAATATTTTATTTAACTGTCACCTGCTACGGCGGGCAGTTTTTCCCTATTCGCTGGCTATGTTGTGATGACGCTGCAAGGTCACGTGACCTAGGTGGCCCACCTGCCTCCTAAGTTGCTTTCTGGGCACCCCTTACCAGAGTCGTGATTTCTCGCTCACAACGCCAACAGTGAATTTTCTGGTCAACAGGGCATTTAACGCTGTCGCATTAGAATATTCCGAATTTAATTTTGAATTTTTCGGCAATGAAAGGATCTTTCGCAGTTCAACAAGCTTGCTATCAGAGTCTTTAAAATCCCCGCCATTAAATTTTACTCCGAAAAAAACAATGTTGAAGTTATCCTTAATGTCCACTTGACGCACCATGTTCCCTATCTCTTCACTGTAACTCTGTCGTAAAACTACTTCCGATGTCCCCTGTACCAGTATTCAATAGACCTTTTCATGACCCTAATCCCCATTTTCTTCTTCCAGAGATGGCTCTAGCCGTCTGGAGCAGAGGCGCCGCTTAGTGGTGCTTTCGGAGCCTATTGAAGCATCTAAAATCTTTTTTTGATCGTCTTCAGGTCATGTAATGTAATTTAATACTGAGGAATGAGATTATCTGCCCCAGAACAGATAACAACGCACCTCAAGAGATCAGCTCCCTAGCTTCAATCAATTTTTCTTTTTTTGCACGCGGCACACAAGTCCCTGAAAAAAATACAAATATCATTATATGTTCTCAAAAGTGGCCTTTTCCATACATAGGGTAGACGTCCGCAATCTCTACTGCAAATCATCTTCAATGAAATCTGTTTCCTCACCCACAAACAATGCTACTTTTCGCAGTCAACCGGATCCTTTTAACCATATCAACCTTATTAACCTTAGCTCTTTTTAACCTTACCAGAGAAAACTTAATCGCAACTGTGTCGGCAAACAATATACAAGCTACGCGTAAGAATATGGAATATCTATATATTCTGTTAGTAACGTTTCTACTGTTTTATACAATTTTGTCATTATATCGAGCTTCCATGTGGCCATATCAGGAGAAAGCAGATAAACATTTCCCATTTAGCAACCTAATCCGGCACCACACACCTACACATGACCGAACTGATATTTCAAGACGGGAGCAAGATACAGTACAATGAACTGATATAAAAGCACCCCCTCCGTGACTATTTCTGCTTTTTCTGTAGCACATGTAATCAGTTGAAAAATCTTCACACTCTGCGATATCAGAATCTAGCCATTATTCTGTGCCCAGAAACATGGAAGGCTCTGTCATGCGCAGTAGGTTTTCCAAATTTTCCGCCTCATTTCTGATGTTTCGGCAGTTCACAACCAAAAAGGAAATTTTAGGCACTGATACCAAGTTAATTGTATCATGCACTCTCATCAACTTGTCCTAGACCTTCCTCGTGCACATATTTGTTATCATTTAGGTGCAGCACATGGTACTTAAGCTTTACGCGAGTGCTTTCGCTCTTATGCAGCTTCGAAAAATCCCACAGCAATTTTCTTTTTTGAAGTGTAGCCTTCGATAAATCTACCGCGATACCAACAGTTTTCCCTTTCAACTTCTTCGCGTTGGCTGAGACGCTTTGTTTTTCTTTCAAAGAAGTAAATTTAGAAGACGGATGGATAGGTGGGAGAGTGTGGTAATTCATCATTGGGGGTACAGCGCGAACAAGACGAAGGACGAAGCAAGAAGACTAGAAAAGATTAGTACTGCGCGAATGAGACAGGACAGGAGAATGAGGAACACCGACGACAACACAGGCGCGCCTGTGTTGTCGTCTGTGTTCCTCGTTCTCCTGTCCTGTCCCATTCGCGCAGTACTAATCTTTTCTGCAATGAACGAACTAGCCCGCAAGAACGTTCTACTTCGTCACAAGAAGACTACACAGACGAGCCTCGTCTGTGTAGTCTTCTTGCTTCGTCCTTCTTGTTCGCGTTGTACCCCCCACGATGAAGCAAATTTAGCGTTGATAGGTCGTTTTCATCATTTGTTGTGCTTCTCTTGTCTATGCGCTATTTCGAAGTGCACGGTGCCTACAACAAGGCCAGAAACTATTTCCATGACGTGTTTTTCAGATGTTTCGGAAGGTTCATGAGTCTCTGTATCAGAAATGCCGTAGAAAATCAAATTACAACACCCACTTCTGTTGTCCAAATCGTTGGCTTTTTTCAATAAGTTCTTTACCCCAGTTTGGGTATCTTCACATTGTTTCCTGCATGCGGTTACGGTCGATTCAATGCCCTCAAACAGTTCCATAATTTCTTCGAAGCTCTCGATTCGTTTCTTTAGGTCATGCAACGCAGTCATACTCTCCGCCTGCCTTGATTCAATAGCGTCTAACTTCGATTTAGTTCCATTCTTACCTTCCAAAAGCATGACTAATGTGCCTTGCATATCGGGTCCTGGAATCAACTCGATATCCCCACACGAGAGTAACAAGAGAACGTAAAAAGCATACTTACGCAATAAAAAAAAGCGTCGCCGCTCAGAGCACTTGACACATCGCGACTGTGCGCTAGCAAACACAATCTGGATCGGGACCGGCAAAACATGCATATCATTTTGGCGCGAATCCTTAAAACAATCACCAACGTGCGCAAGCAGAAGAAATTGCGTGTAACGCAATGGCATGGTGAATAAATTAGATTTAGCACTGACAAATTGGCCAGCTTGGGTTTCGTCCACTTTAGTCCTGCCAGGAATCAAGGATCATGAATCCCTTTTGTGTCAAATTTTGATGTGTGACAAAAAGGTGTAATCGAATTCAGTAAGAAAGATTTATAATTACTTAGGAGCTGATACTGCAGAAATCGATTTATCGCTAGAAGCTTACTTTCCCCTTTGCGAGGCCTTGTCAGAAACTTGCAGTGTTAATGAACTGTGGCTTTGACTCAAAAACAAAATATTAGAGTTACAAGAAAGGTTTGTTTCTTCATGGGTGCAGTCACCGAGGCGCCAGAAGAATAAGCCATGGTTCAATGCTGATTTATGGCGCCTTTATAACAAACGCCAAACAGCGTTTGAAAGTTATAAAAAAAAAATCAAAATTCTTTGACGAAAACAAATTTGTATGCAGCAACGCTCGACAAGTGGCTATTCCGCAAGCTAAAAGGGGCTTCCTTGTCTCCTTCTCGTCAAAGTTCAAAAAGAACCCAAAGAAATTTTGATGACACGTTAAGCGGAATGGTAAAGATAGTGTAGGCATTCCATCTCTAGCTCATAATGGACACCTGATAGATGGAGGTTTTGAAATGGCAAACTTCTTTAACGGTTTTTTCAGTTCGGCATTTCTACCCCGCATAACTTGTGAGATTTCTTATCAATCATTTCAGCTTAATCCTATGGTGCCCATAAAAATTGATGGAAGGGGAATTGCTGCACTTCTTCAGAGACTATATATAGATGGGTCCAAAGCTAGAGAGCCTGATGGTTTGTCCAATGGTCTTTTAAAGGTGTGTGCCGAATCTATATATCCTTTTTTAGCTCTCTTATTAAATAGATCTTTGCTCACCAGTTCTCTTCCTCTTCCTAGACCGGGCCTCGGGAATTAGTCTCTAACAACCGTCCTATATCCTTAATAAGCAATGCCTGTAAAATTACTGACAATGAAGTGTTACATCGTCATTGTGACTGCCCTTGCAATTTTTCCTTTTGTACAACCTACCCCCCTCCCCAATATAATGCTATACTTGGCGCTGTGGGTAATTAAATAAAGAAAAATCGACTCCCTTCTTCCTGAGTTCAGCAGCTACAACAACAATCAACGTTTTATAGAGCGCGAGATATGGTTTCTCGCCTGTACGCTCTTAGCAGATAAGTTAAAGCATTTGGGATTCACGGTGGACTAAAACACCAAATCAGATACCGGAGTTGAGTTCTAAAGCGTGAAACATATGAATATTGTTCTCTTCGAAGCAAATGACTCATAAGCTTAGTTTAATCAATCTGCTGTGGTTAGACTGAAAAAATGTTCAATTGCGTCCAGCTTAGAGCATTTCTAAGTAGTGATCGAAGACTACAGAAGAGAAATGCGAGCAAAAATTCCTGCGCGTACTGATTTCCTCTGAATATAAGCCTATGAAATTGGGCAATCTCTCTTTGGCTAAGTTATTCCGGTTTTTCGCAGGTGCTTCTTCAGCCAGCTTTCCGAATTCCCTCTTTTCTTTCTTCTTTTCACTTTGCTAGCCGAGGCAGAATCTCCAGAGGAACTTCTAACACTGAACGCGGATGGTTTGCTCCGTATACGAGGCACGTCGTCGAAATATCATGGAAGTGTAGGCGAAAAAGTAGCAAATTTCCACTCATTCGAAATGCTGCTTACCTGCTATACAGAAATTGCTACCGCCTAGCAACAGCAGACCACAGACACTGATTCCGATCAGCAGTCGCAAGCCAATTGCACCGCAGCTATAGTGCGGTCTTCCCAAGTAGATCCAGTCAACTGAAGTGTTCAATCTAGCAATCGATAAATAAATCAGTTATGCAGTGAATAACTCCTCCGATCTGTATATCGGTATATTTATCAAAATTTGCGGTCTAATCTGTGCCATGCCCAGATAACAGGAATGCGTGTGCGCTGCTCAATATTTCGACCTAATACATACACAAGGTACAACAAAAAGGAATCTTGTTACTTAAGAAACCTTTATGCACACTTTTAGTTAAGTCACTAGTCAGCACCCACGTGCAAGCAGCAATGCCCACTAAGAATTCTCGCCTGTTTTCGGCGGCTTGAACCAAGCATTTATTTTTAATCTCATTTACTTCCGAATAGTGGATGCAAGGAACGAGGACGCCAGCGCACGTACAAGCGTATTTATTGATATTTTTTGCACGCTACAGCCAACCGTAACATAAATATCACACACGAAGAAAACAAACGCGTACACTGAAAGCCCGTGTGACGGAGGCTACGTACGCGTACTGGAACGCATCACATGGAAAGAAACTCAGCGCGTTCCAAAAGTATAAAAGTTGCAATATCATAAAGAGCCTCTCTCAGCTGATCTTGCGAGAATATTGTGCATTCATCAGCGCTTAGCTTATAACTAATATTTTGCTTTTCTCTTTGTACATCGCTGCATGTGAAATTCCAGCAGTTTTTAGCAACACTGTCACTCAAGTCGCACTAATTTCAGGCCAACTATTAAATCAGCATGTACGCTTTGCGAAGCTTCACTGACCTGGGGTGGTATTCTAAACCTGTCACCTTTTGGGTAGGCCTGCGCGAATATTCGATAATTTTTAATATTCGGTAGAATAGTAAAGCATTTGATATTCGATTCGAACCGAACGTTTGGTATTCGAAATCTCGAAGTGCACGTCCCGAGCGAAAAAATTGGCTATGGCTTAGCTTAGATTAAGCCTGGATATCAGCGAAAATCTTCGGTGAGCGTCACACGAGGAAGCCGAGCGCGCGCCGATGCACACTAGGGAAACACGCGTAGAGCGCGCGAACGACGGCGAAGGCCGACCGGCGGAGCCGCGCTCGGCGGGAACCCCGCCGACCACGTGCGCCTCTCCAGTGACGTGACGCGGCGAACTCGCGCACGCGCAGATGTGGCTTAAATTGATCACGGCGCACGCCAGACCCGGTGTTGACTAGCCTAGTGAAGTTTTTCGCTTCAAAACGTTTCTGGAACTCTTCCTTCGTACTCCGTGATCGCGCCTGACTCCGCGGCACGTGCCTGCGCTCCCGCGTGTCTGCCGGGGCCGGTTTGCGCATGCTCACGGCAACAGACGCGAGCAGGCGGAAGCGCCGCACCCAGATCGGTATTTGCTGGCTAACTGCGGCAGCGCTACCCGCGGTGCGCTCTTGCCCTAACAGCGGTATGGCGGCGTGCATCAATGGAGAGATTTAGCATAGCGCGTCCGGTTTAGCGCGCCGCTAGTGCGCACGCGCTGACGGGTCCCGAAGGGGCAGGCGGGCAAATTGTTGGTCGGTGCCTGGCGCCTTGTGGTGTCCTCAGGGCGATCTCCGCATGAGCAGCGGCTCCCCGGGAAACGTATCGGCATAGCGGCCACGGATTAAGCTATGCTAAATTTCTCTAATCGGAGGACGCGCGGCTCTCTTGACTTCCGCTGAAGAACAGCAGACTGCAGGTGCCGCAGGCGCATTCGCGAATCAAGTGCAACGGCGCGAGCACGAGAGGAAGCTAGCACGAGGCACATTGTGACAGGTGCCCTTTCCGACACCTGATGCGGGGGAGGGGGGGCACTGGGCGCCCAGTGTGTACGCCTAGCAGGCATAGGCATGCGCACGAGGGAGGGGCGGTGATCCCCCCCCCTCCCTCATCAAAAAAGAGGGCGCCAAGTTTCCCCCATACCTTTAGTCTGTCGGACCTGTCCAGTCATTCTTTGAAGTGCAGGGTTATAGCCATGCAGGTTATCTGACGATACTGCTAAAACTAGTGGTCCACAATATTTTGTGCATGTTGCAGTACCATCAGATTGAAATAAATGTTTTATAACCAGGCGTCAACTTTGCGCTGCGTTTTCACCGTAGGAGTCTCAGTGGGACAGGGTTGGAAGGGTGGGCGGAGCTCTCTGGTGAAACTGGGATCCCCCTAATGGAGATCCCTGCGCACGCATACGCTAATAGGTGTTCATGGAGTCGTTGCTTAAAATCAATAGCCACGCAACGACGCAACCGCAATTGAGACCAGCACTCGGGGGGGGCCGATGGTCCTTTTTGCAGGACGCCGACACAGCTTCAAAGCGCGATAAAATTCAATGCATTCTATCTTTTTTTTTTTTCAGGTAATGGCCTTGTGTGTTCGAAAAATACATGATTTTTGAAATGCCTATTGTGCCGTTATGCCACACGGTGAATTCCACGTGTGGCATAACCGCCACACGTGGAACGGCCACTTTCCATTAGCCACGGAATGGGGGGGGGGGGGGGGAGAGAATGGTGTGCACAATGCTGACTCATCCCTCAAGTTTGGCGCCCAAATCTTTAAAAATAGTAAAATTGCTTCGAACTCCATCACAAGTAAAGGATGCGACATGCACGCCTGTTTCGTGCAACTTAGGTACAACTTCACTATGTTCGCACGTTGCTTTCCTGAGGGGCCATTGATCAAGAAATAACCGCAGGGTATCTTCCAGTGTGAATCTAGAGATACAAGCGTGGAAGCTAGTACCTCGGATGCAACTGCATTGTTGTTATCATCCATCTCGTTTTCAATATTAGCATAGCCTCTAAACTTCTTTCTGTCCTATTCAAGATGCTTCCTGGCGGCCATTTCGTCAACAAGTACGCAGAGAAGTTCTTTGTTGTTTTTCTTGACCTCATTGGCATTTCAGTGGATAGCTTTCAGAGCTCCACCTCTGAAAAAAGGTTCACCATGGAGAGAACTATACCACTTGGTAATTGTCGATAGATGCGGCAGCGCACTATCAAAAGTTTACATCACATTGTTGTAAGCCGTTGTGGAATAAAACTGCAGTGTAAGTGCGGATATGGGCAGCAGGGGGGGGTATTTTTCCCGGCTGTATTTGGCACACTTATCCCCTTCTGCTAGTGCATGATTCAAAAGCAGTTGCATGATATCCAGAGGTGCGCCTGAAAAACACCTTTCAATCATTGCAGAGGCATCTTCAGAAACAAGGTGCTTCTCTTTGAGGTGACTAATTATCTCAGTGCATGCGCACACCCTCTTTCTCAGTCGGCGGCGCTCTCGTTCAAGGCTCAGCTTCAGCCATCTTTTGAAGCTATTTGCTGAGTACACACAGAAATATATTTTCCTCTTTAGTGTTTTAGGAGACTCGGAGACGGCGCAGTTGTGCTCAGAGAGCTGTGAATAAACCACAGGCAGTTAAAGCCTCTGCACGTGCAATGTTTGTAGAAAATCATAAGAGCTACTACTCTCTGCTACTCTCTTTTCTCTTGCATTTTTTATCCCCTCACTCCTTTCCACCCGTGTAGGGTAGCAAACCTATTATTCTTCCGGTTAACCTCCCTGCCTTTCCTCTTCTACCTCCTCCTCCTTCATAAAAGCTGAAGCAGACATCATCTAGCGACACACAAACGTCATAGCCAAGTAGTACTAGCGTTGTATTTTAACCCATTAAACACAAACCTTCATTATACGTACACTAGAATAGCACTGTGGCTTTTTCACAGAGTTCATTTTATTTAGAACGTTTTGAAAATATACAAAGAAAATTCTCGTTTAATAAGATGTCAAACTAATAATGCCTAAGTGAGGCTAAAGTGTACGACTTTTTATTATGGTGAGGCCACAAATATACTCACATTAATTTCGTTGTCTTGAGTTAAGGTACGAGTGCTAGTTGTCGGCTCTTTCTCTGGTGTCGTGTCCTCAGCTGGGATCCTTTCTTTTGGTGGCTTCCTCCCAGCCGTTTTCTGAAGCAGCCATGTGAATGGTGCTCAGTTCTTCTCAAGACTCCATACAATAAAAAAAGTCATCCCGGCCACAACAATCAGGATGGAACATAGTGTGAGCATGGTAACACAATTATTTTTCTGACTACGGTACAGCTTAGAGTGCGTGAAAATTTTTTTGGCGAAATGAATAGGAGACGCTAGCAATCGGAATCAAAAGCACTGTATGCATCTCATTACACTTTCTTCATCACAATGTAATGCCGGTTGAGTTCAAACTGGCCAGGGCATGTACTCAATTGACTGCGGGCCGCGCGCAATTCGAGAGAAGACTATCAAGGGGAAGACTACCAAGGGGAAGACTACCAAGGGAAGACTACCAAGCCTCTGGTATGAGAAGGAAAAGAGTCCACCCAAACACAAACCCTCAGGTGTATTCGTCATAATTCTTGTCAAGAGATTTTGAGTGGTGTCCTGCGGAATAAAGTGAAATCTTGGCTCAGCTGCTCCAATTCTGGGACACTGGAATTTCCCGGGCAATTTTTGCATATATGCACTCGCTCCTGTGCAAGCACTGTCCTGAAAAAACAACAAGAACATGCACAAGAATTTCACTTCGTCTGTGTGGCATCGAAGAGTTTTGGCGTTCTAGACAAGCATTCTGACGACTGAACTCTGGGTGAGCGAATGCGACCGCGCAGCTTTATTCTAGTTTCATATGTTTTAGAGATCATTACACATCAGTATCGCCTTCAACAGATGCCACAATTGCGCGGCTCGTCTTACCTTCTGTAGATGTATTGGGAACGAAAACAGCGTGGGAACTGCGCCACGTAGCAAACGTGTCTTTGTGCCCGTCTGCTGCCTGAATATGGTGTCCATTTATCCCTCTTTAGGTTCACGACCCACCGCTGATACAGCTGAAGGTGACGAGGAACACAACCTCTATGCATGACAAGCGGTCGCGTTTTCATTGTGCGTCGCATGAAGTAAAAAACAAATACCTAATACTTAAGAGTGAAGCGTCTTCCTGGATGTCTTTTCCGGCCTGTTTTTGCAGTTTAGAGCTCAACAAGCAGGCATTTTCTCCGAAAAAAAAGGAAAATACCGGCGCAACGGCAGCTACCACTATGTAAACACAGCGGCCATTTGCCCGACTTCCGGGACAAGACCCTGAACTTCCGGTAGCCGTGCGACGGCGCGCTCAATGCGCCATCCAGAACCTCCTAGTGGAGATCAGTGGTATACGTACATCGGCAGTGCCACTTCTGTTCCGGTAACGCCGTCTCTCCGTAGACACCTTACCTAACAAAGTCCCGCATCTAGCGCCACCTATGCAAGAGCATCCAAACTACAGTCCTGATTAAATCTCAGTTCCTATTTCGGTTCACAACGGGGCTGGTCCATGTCGTCACTCTCTCTCACAACGACCAAACATAACACCATGCTTGCTTTTACAGCCAGTAAAAGAAAACGGTATGGAAACGGTACCTTGTTGAAAACATTTCAGTCATCTATTTTTCAAAGTGATTTAAAACTTTCGAATTAAGGCTTTTTTCCGAGGTCCATATGAGCTAGTTAGTCGTAAATAGTAAACAAACTTTGCAGAACGCAAAAAATACTTCAGAATAGGCCACATGCATCTAAGCAGGACACTGCCTTTTTTTAACATATTACAATTAGCTGGGAAACTCGTTATAGTTTATCTGTCTCAAGGGTCACCACTGCATTTTTTAAAAAGCAATTTAAACGCGTACAATTTGGAATTACCGAGCATTTGGGATTACCAAGAGCGGTGCCAGCCACCGGCAGGCCAAATGGGATTATCTTAATAAACCTGTCGCAAAGGCTCGCCTTGACGCACACACTGCGATCTCAAAGCCGTCTTTGCACTAATGAGTCCACGTTGTTCCTTAAATTTAAGAGCGGCCAAGAGTCTATAACGGTTCTTAGCGCTGTCAGATATCACCCCTCGGAAGGTAGGCAGTTAATAAAACCGACAGCCTTCCAGAAATTTTAAGGTGCATAACGGTCATTATAAAAATCAAAGCGTTCGCTGCATCCGCCTCGACGATTGATATCTTATCGGCATGCCGAAGTTTCTCGTAAAGTTAGCCCAAACAGAATACCGATAGCAATATTCCGACCCGTGGTCCTTTTATTGCATTCGACAAAAGCTGCCTCTGGGCGTGTTCTATGTCTGGACGTGGTATCGTTAACATCGCACATCTTTGCACAGGAGGCATAGAGCGACATCTCGCCAAGAGCGCCTCAGAAGCATTCTGTTTAAGACACCGGGTAGAGCCCTGACCAATATGCAGCCAATGATATCCGAAATACCATGGCCTATCAGTAGCTTTGCAGCATATGCAGACAGCTTTAGACATTGCCGACGCATTGACGAGCACACCGCTTGTACCAGCAAGGAAATGTATAAGGTGTCTGTCGGCAAAAGGCATGGCGACGCTGTAGATCAAACACACAGCACGACGGCAGCGCCTAAAGCTCCTAACCTCCTTTGCGGCTTTCTTTGCTTCTGATGCTTTCTCTTTCACGTCTTCCTCTATCTAGAGTTCTAGAACCTACCAGGACGCTCCCAGTTAAACGCGCACAGCATTCAGTACAGACCCCATGATGCGACCGCGACGCTGTGTGAATCATGCTTCACAGCGCAAGTCCAGCTTCCTTGGACAGCTGTTTTAATTATGAGGCAACTGTTGAACATTGTAAAGTACTGTTTTGAGCATGTTGATGAGAATGGCCTAAGCTTTCATCGGAAGGTTATACCATTCCCATCAATATACGCTAACCTTCTGACACGTCTAACCTTCCGAATGGTGTAATCTTATGATGCGCAGCAAAATCTTGCTTTTAAAGTTTGTCCTGCGCTCGCACCGAGTAGTGAAGACTGTCTTAGAAAAACAATGGACGCGTTTTTGATATTAAAGAGGAGAAAACTGCAAGCGTTCCGAGGAGGGATATGCAGATATACGGTTTTGTTATGGTGCAATTTTAAGGTATGCGAAAAAATTGCGTTTATAATTAACTCCACGCTCAAAACAACACACTTGTCAAGAATTCCTGGGTATGGTTTGTCTGTTTGTCACTGCAGCTTATACTGAATGCTTTTAAAGTTCTTTTTTCTACCAATGTGGCTTGCCAATGGAAGCCCATTGTTTCGTTTGCGTCTCTGACGCAATACGCCAGCATAATCGTGATGTTAAACAATGGTGAGGATTTATGCAAACAGCTAAACTTGTGAAAATGGTTAGTTGCATGACCTTTAACAGATTTATGTTCAGTGTAACCGCAGACAGCCATGCTGCCTGTAGCATTTCTCTAATAATCCCAGCCCATATGCAAGTTAACGCCATCGGCCATTAAAAGGCTATGCGGCAATAGTGTCGCAGAAGTGGCCGTGCTATGGAGCCAGATGTCGTCAACGGTAGCTTGATATAGACGCTCAGGAAGGTGAGAAGGAGGCCAAGGAGGCCAGAGAAGAACGACGAGTGCTACGGTGCATCAAAAAGCGAAATCAGTGAGGGACGCTGAGTGTGCTGTCCAGCCAAAAGAGCACAAGCGGCTGAACTCGACGGCACGCAAAGCAACAAAAGCGCTAAAGGATGCGGACTGAACTGCCCAGCTGGAAGAGAAGCGGTTGATGGTAACAGCTCCTTAATAATCAAGCAGCGAAAGCAAACAGTGACGCCAAGTGCACTTCCGAGCTCGAAAAACAGAAGTGCGTGATGGCGGTGGCACGATCATCAGCCAAAGAACTTTCAAAGAGGGCGGCTGCTGCCATCTCTCAGCGCTCCCGAATATGTTAAACTTTTTTTTTTTTGCAGTACATTTCATTCTTACACCTATTCTTGACAACGAGGTAGACTAGAATTTTTTTTTTCTTCCTAGTATCTTTCATCTTTTTCTCACCGTTTTCTTAGTGGTTTTTAGATTTCAGGAGGGCTCAGGTTAACCTCGGGTTAGGACGGCTGCCATGATTACCTGATATTTGATTCTAGCGGTGGCGTACAGTGTTAATGTGCCGACTTTTTGGTGGGTCGGGGATTGGTGGCTACCGCTGCAGCCTAAATGCGAACTTGTATGTATTATTTGACACTTTTCCTTGTGCCAACACCTCAAAACTGGAGTAAGTACAGCTTCCATTTGGAAACGAAGTATCGGAAGCTTTCTATTGGGTGCACTGCGCTGCACTTTGCCCAGAAATTTCAGTTGCTATGACGCCGCTAACCTTCAGAAAGGCTGATGAGAAATCTGTGTACAGTTTGAAGCAGACGCTATGCTCTCCGAAGTTCTACTGTCGATCTGTACGATGCAAGAAAAGTTATGAACCTGGTGAATGTAAATCACGTTGGTTAAACTGCCGTTACAACGACTTCTACAAGTGTCTCATTCAGATTTACAAGGATTAATTTGTTGTCTTGAGGAGTCATTTGTTGTCTTGAATTTCTTGAGGAGTAGACAAAGAAGTGAGCTTTCTCTGTTCATCAAGAAACTGAAGGCGACATCAAAAAAGAAATGTTTAAGGTTTTTAAGTCCGGAATGCCATTGCAGGAAATGAACAGCTATTCGACTCGACGGAAAGGAAATGTGAGCTAAGTACGTTAGTCACACACTTAGCAGTTCTGAAGCAATAGCCGCCGGACATCTTAGGCTTAAGTTATAGTAATAGCCTGCATTCCAAACTTTCATTCGCTAATTCTGCTGTCACAGATGAGGACTCAGTTTTTACGGCTGTCGCAACAGAGGTTTCCCGCAAAATGTACGCAGAATCAAATCAAATCAAATCAAAGTTTATTTCCCATCTAGCACTACAGATGGAGGAATCGTAGAAAAAAGCTGCCCTTGGGCAGCTTGACAGGGAGGCAACACAAGAGTTTATACTATTTTAAAAAACAAGCACATCAAGGAAGCACCGGAGCATACACGAAACAGCAATATGTATACATAATGAAACTTAAACAATGTTATTCAAAAACAAATTATGTAGTTCACGACGTGAAAAAGAAAACAAGTCGAGGTTAATGTGGATATACCTATTTAGAAGAGATGGAAGTGTGTACTGAAGGCATTCCCTACCAAGATTTAGTCGAGGTGTTGGCACTGTCCATTCTTCGCTACGTCTTGTTGGATAGACTGATTCTTTTTTCCTTAGTTGTGCTAAATTTTTAAGATCTGTTACATTCTTCTTGATTTCTGTTTTAAACACCGTTCAGATCATTGCACAAATGAAATCGCCTGAGATGGTGACCATACAGCCTTTTCAAGAACCTCTCCAGTGTGCAAGAGCCAGAAAGAAACAGTTATGTGCTGGATGACAAAATAATTCAGGTATCAGCAGAGAAAACATGTCAACCGCGTAGGGAAATATTTTAGCTTTCGAGAATCGCTTTCAACTTCTTGACGCCTCATAGAGCGGGTCGCGTTCGCTCCAGGGCACCACGCTCGGTGCGGTCAGCAGCGACTACCGCATTAGCTAGAAATTCGAACATCTTTCACTGACCATTCCGGAAAAAGCCTCCACACTAGTCCGGCTAGCAAAAACGGCCATGAGTACATTCGAGTGGGAGTATACTTTCGAACAAATCTTGACGATCTAATTTCGAATGCGGCAGAAGAAGGCTGCAGTTTCCTGGTGTGCGGTAGGCATAAAAAACACTGGTTCATAAAACCACCTAGCGATGAGAATTGTTTCTTCTGTCGTACACTTCGCATTTTCCAGTTGTACTAGTTTTGGCCTCCATCGGCATTGTTTCACAAAGTTGCAGGCGTGTTCTTAATAATTCAGATAGTATTCTAGAATTCTTGAGCAATCGCACACCGTTTCCTCCCTGCCTTCATGGAACTAAGTTCCAGCATCAAGAATGTATTACGGCAGTTTCTTGTGTGCAAGAAACATACTACAGGCCATTCAAATTCAAATTCTTTATTTCTGCCTTGTAAACATACAGACAGCGGAGGCGCAGAAAAAGCTGAGAAACAGCTTGACTAAGCCGCAGCCCCCTTTCGCTTGGCAGCAGCTTGACAGCAAGACTTTTAATACAGAAGGTGATAACAAGTATACAATACAAGAGAAAACGAAAGAACACAATATTCACATTGGGTAGACACAGGTAATGAAAGCAAAGGAGAGAAAAAAAAACACAAAACAAAAATCCTACATGCTAGCATACAAATCACGCAGGAGCAATGGTAGTTGTTCTATGGACATACGTTACTTCTGAAGGAATTCACTCGGATTAGCTCCTGCAAGCCATTTTCTGCTACAGTTACTATGCTGTGGAGACAACTTCCATTAAAGTCGTCACGACTAACGTTTTAGTAGCACTGAACGTAAGATAGCATCAAGTAGTTTTCTGACCCTCTACTCAAATAGCAAATTTTTATGAGCCCCATAAGCTCCTGGGTAGTTCTTGCTATGGTTCGAGAGGTTGTCGAATCAACATGTTTTTGCTCTCGTCGGCTGCCTGCCAACCACCTGAAAACAGTCTGTGCATGCAATTACACACACGGAACACTTCCGTCTTATAAGTACATATGTCTGATTCTTTTTTGGCTTCAATGATTTTCTATGTTTTATTGGTTTTATATAGTCATTACAGTAACAGTGTTTGCCCGTAGTTATCGTAGACAACACGCCAGTGAAGCCGGTTGACTGTGGAAGCTTTAGTTGGGCTTCCTTGATGAAAGATAGAGTCGGCTGAATCGGCTTTTTTCTGTTATGCAAACGATTTGTTGTTGAACACTACATCTGGTGTTAATTGTTGTCAGGCGGTCACTCGTGGCCTTGATTAAGCATGTTATCTCATAATTCCCTACATAGTCAAGCTCTTGCCGACCTTAAAGTCAACCCCTGCGCGATGGGCAATAAACAGGACTGAAACAAAAAGAGCAAATAATGGAATTATTTCTTGCCCTCTTTCCAACAGTGGAAATTTTAACGCATTGAAACCTAATAAGTCGCATAGGACACGCACACCGCGACGAGCGAGTGGGATATTTTATTTCCTATATAAATTAATTTACGAAAGGACCATACCCAAGCAGCCTTTACAACACAAAAGTGGTCCCGCGTGCAGTATGAAACTAAGAGAAAATGAACAGAAAGGTCAGCTCAGCACCAACATAAGTTTTTAAATATAGGAAAGGAACCAAACGGCAGCTATACGAACTCGGGTCTAACCAGAAAAAACTATTCGACCGTACTTTTGTTACTGATTAATTCGAGGTGCACCTTATTAGTTGTAATAATGTGGTAGGATAGATCATTGAATATAAAAAGAGCTGCAACCAAAAGTCATGCTGCGCTTCTCGGACTTTGAATAGGATACTCGTAAATGGGTACCACCTTCACCGCGGAAGTAGGAAGTGGCTGTTCCCAACTCTGAAGGGCACATGTAAATCCGTCTTTGATAACCGTGCAGGTACATGATAGCGCTCACAATCTATGTAAACTCTGAGAAAGATGTCAGTGAGAACGATGCACTTTCTTCAACCAAACAAGCTAGTTACTCCTCCAATCTGGCTTTATGAGGGAGGAAGAAGAGCGGATCACTACAAAAGTTTTCGGGATGAGGGTTCGAAGATAAAAAAAATCTCTGCAGTCGGTCAAAGCAGGTTACAGAAAATAATTCAGTCACGAAAGGACATGCGAGCTGCATCCACTGGAATAATACCAGGTCTTTAACTAGCGCGGAAATGAGCAAATAACTGTTTCTCTCGCGAATTCACATTCCGCAATCCTGTCTATGACTTTACGACGAGAGGCACCTTCCTAGGCAAACGGCATTTCTCTCGTTCATTTTGTTGCATGAAAGCCGTGTATCCCGTCAATTGGCGTTGGGATTTTCAATGACATTTATCGACCCTCGATATCCTTGGTTTCATGCTTTACAAACGTAAAGTTACCTAAGCGATTGCACCTTCCGCCGGAGCGGTTGGTGACGTTCTTCTTACACTTTTCAACCAGGATACCAGCGTTCAGGTGCTCCGCAAGAAAAACGGAGCACGCGAGTGGCGAAACACCTGCTTTACCGCGCGCTCTAGCGATACTTCAAGCTTAGTGGTGTAATTCCTCTGATGCACTTAATTTTTTTCTAATCTTTCTTACAGAAGGAGCCTCCTTCGATGTCATTTCTTTTTAACCAGCGATAGCATGACCTGCCTGTATGTTGACAGTAAAGCATTTCAAGGTTCCCACCTTGCTTTCAAGTGTGGCGTCTCTATTTTCATTCCTTTGGGTATTTGAATTCTGTACCCAAAGACAGCGTGGGTTAAGGCACTCTTCTTTTCTGCAGGGGCCAAGACGTTGGTTCTCAGTAACCATCGAAAGCAAGCTGCCGAACATTTGGCACAAATATTTTCTACTCAATAAAATATGGTTTGAAATCAATCACTGTAATTTCATCGACGCATTTATCCTGGAACACAAAGCTTGAAAATGAGCCTTCCATAGGAATACTTCACTTCAAATGGGCGTCCTCATCAAGTGAAATATACACTCGTCTGGGCATCATAAATATCACCTTATAGTAAGGAAAATTGCTCCAAAAATTTCCTGTAAAAACTGCGTAAAAGGAACAGGCACATACTCCTGAAATGTACTATAAAGGCAGCTGCAAATGAGTATATAATACTTCTATTAATTGCCATGCTAACTTCATTGTGAGCGCAATTTTTACTCCTAAATAAACTCTCGTCTAGAGAGCGGTGACACTTTACTCCTTCTAGTACTCCGGAAAGGCCTCTTCAAACTGAAGAGTAGACGATATACCCTTGTTCTGAGGACTATCTAAACCCTTTTTCGGGAGTGCGCTACGCGACGAGCCAATTACTCCTATCCGGGAGTTTTTCGGTTTACAGTGTACGCGGAATACAAGCCAGGCGATCGAGTCTGGGTTTGGATGCCCATTCGCCGCCGCGGATTGATTGAAAAGCTTTTGCGCCGCTATTTCGGCCCGTAGGAGGTTCGGCTAGGTGAACTGGACTATGAAGTCGTCCCTGACGAAATGACTGCATCCCAGTGACGCCACGTATATACGACCAAAAGCTTTTTATGTCATCCGTCTAAAGTCCTATTATGCGCGCTAAAGGATGCTTTGTTTCCACACTCCGTGCTTATTTTTGCACAATCCGTTTTATTTGCTTCTAGTCGCCTTAATTGTTTTAAAGCAACAGCTCGATGCTTCTTTGAGAGGGGAGTAATTCCGCGAATCTTTGTAGTATTTGTTCATTCTGCAAAGCTGGAGGAACGCTACTTTATCGCTTTGTTTGTGATGCAAGAAGCGACCAGATTTATCTCAATTGATCGCATCCTGGCGGAGCCTATTCTACGTTGTTCCAGGATGTTGCAGTAACTTTGCACGCTTTAGCTCTAAAGTTCGCTATCAGCTTTAAATAGAGCACGGTCGAGAACGGCGGGCATTCTGTTCGGCAACCGCCGAGCACGCTTGTTGCTGCGCCGCCGAGTGATGCAGTCCATTTTGGGCGCAGGTTAGCTCAAATAAAGGGTTTTATTTAGACGCTATTTTCGCTGTCTTTCTGCTCCCCGGATTGCAGTGCCCTCTACGTGACAATATCATTCCAAATTTTAAAGAATGCGCAAGCGATCGGTATTCCATCACTCGTCCCCACAGCACTTCGTTAACACCGGAGATACCAGCGATAAAAATAATATGCGCCTTGGGCTATACCACATGATTCACGGCGCAGAAGAAAAAGATGTATACTGACAAAAACTCACCATAAAGTGCCGTTTATGGTCTACGTCTTTTGTGCGCCGGGAATCATTTGGCATGTGTAACCAACTAGCCAACCAGTACGTCCTGAGCCTAGGGCTATGGATGAGATGTAATTTCTTGTCGCCTGAACAGAACAGCACTTTTTCAAGATGCAGCACCATATATTATGCCCAATTTTATGGGCTCGTCTAATGAGGACACCTTTTTTGAAAATAGGCTCGAGCTAGATGCATTGTGCCTCGTGCCTGCTTAGCACTTCGATGTGCTGAGTTCTATAAAACTCGATTGAAGAAGGCGGTATAGGATACGGGAAAGCCTTCATCTAGTCCGCAACTCCTTGCAGGAAGCCTACGCAAGTTGTGAACACTAGTTTTGTTGACGTGGCTTATTCTCAGCTGGAATACTCGCCTGTCGGCGACAAGAACGAGAAGAAATGATACCTAACGCAAGGTGATCAGGATAGAGTGGCATATTTTGTGGCAAGTGAAAGAGCAATCTATCACGTACTAAGTAGAAAAGCTACTTTAGAGTTTTCCACGCAACAAAATAAGACAATTTTTCTCTCACTTCTTTGTTGTGAATTGCGGCAACCGCTTGTTGTCAAAAGCACTGCACTCAATCCTTCCTTGGCTTTGGCAGGCCTGGATTTGTAAAATGTGGTTTGAAAATAAACAGATTATTAATTATTAAAGCGCTCCCTCTCGCATTTTACACCCACTGAGCCATGATGTCCTATTTTGACGCCGTGCTTGCACCACGAGCTTCAAATTTTTACTGCGTGATTATGGGACAGTAAACAATGTAAAAAAGCGTAGAGGAAAAAAAATCTGTGACCCAAATAAAAAATCCAGGGCAAAAGGGGTTATGCATTCGTCGTCGGAACCTGGTGCCCTCCTTTGGAGCGCCGCATAGGACGCGCAGTTTCATAAGAAAGCATGGCCTTTTCTTTCGAAACAAAGTGATCGCGTCCTTGGATCCTTGTAAAACCAGAAATGTCGGCATTAAATTGGACATTCATTTCATGAAGTGCATACCAGAATGATCAATACCTCCGCTCGTTCCCTAACACCGTTTCGACCTTCCTCAAGAAAAAACAAAGTAGCCGCGATACTTGTACCGTACTCTCCCCGCGCCTCTGTACCCAACATAGCCAACAATTCTGGACAAAAGCACTTTTGGGCAGGAAACCGTGGGTGAACGCAATTTTTTATGGAATGAAAAATTTCAATACAAGAATCAATAAATCCGCAGATCACCCGACGGCGGTCTTGAATTTTTTTTTTCTACTGACATGACGTTTTTGCCATTGTCAAAAGCGTTCCCCATTGGTTTTCATGGCAGTCCTAACTGTTCGATGCGCACGATGGAAACACTTTAAAAGAATGGTTTTGCTACATGTCATAAGAATCCTTAACAGTATCTTACAATTTTCAGTTTTCAAAATTTTTGGATCACGATGGCCCACCCCCGAGAGAACCCACTCTGGTCGTGGCGCCCATGTTCCTCTGAGGCAACCTTCCCACTGGGCAGCCGGGTAAGCGGCACGTTTTGGTTACGACAGACTACGACGCTGACGGCCTCACATAAGTGCTCGTTTTGGAGTGGCTAACAACTGCTGGCTCAAAGGCGTGCAGTCGTGGCAGTCCACCCCAGCAAACGGAGCCGAATGGCATCGTGGCGCACTTCTCGCCCCATGCTGCTCATACAAATTTTCCATTCTTCAGGGCGACCGCACTACGGAGGTTCACTGTGTCGCCACCTGGGAAGGAAACAAAACAGCAGTACTTAATGCAGGCATCCATTGTTTGCTAACTTACAACCGCAGCTTTGAATTCAGAGCCAATGGTATGCAGCCGAAGGATGGCAAACTCCTGGCGGGTTATCTTACTGTATCGGGTTCTTTCGTTGTATACTATGCAATGTCTGACGTTTGTACTGTCGCGCAGTGTTTGTATTGCGCGTTCAAAGTGACGCCTGCGGGAGCTGCTTGCGTTGCTTGTATGCGTTTTTCCTTTTTCGTATCTTGAGGACCTCCTCTTTTTTCAGACTTGCTCCCTGGGCGAGCGAACTCGACGGAAACGCCTTTATCTTCGGTAAACAAACACCAAGAAATAGAAATACGCATCAGAAGCTTTAAAAAGCACGCATCTCACATATATATACGAGCGGTTTTTGCGACGGCCTTACTGGGCTACCGTGCAGAAAGTAGGGCATTTCTTTGTGGTCTCCTCCACGGCAGATGTGTGAATAGAGCTGCCTTTGTTATGCTAAATGTATGCAATCGTGCAAAGTGAAGCGGAAGTCCTGGATTATGATGAATGCTCGCATTTTGTTATATGATATAGCTGACCCATTTCTGGCAGCGTTAAAGATCACTACACTCGAATTACAGACAAGCGAAATCGAGACCAAGCGGAATCTGCCATTCGAAAAAAATTGTCTTGTCACCTTATTTGTCATTATGTTCAGAATATTAGCCTCATACGCAAAATGTGTCACAGAACGATACAAAGCAATAAAAGGATTGCTAATGAATAAGTTTCGTAGTAATATATGGCCGGGAAAGAAATCGGGCGCAGATACATTTAATTAGAGAAGGCGCATGTGATTCAATGTCGGAGGCAAGCAACCTGCTAGAGTTGGTAGTAGGCGCTCTTTCTGTCCCCGTGTCTTCCTGTGTTTGTTCCTTTGAGCCATTCACAAATGTTTATGATGAACCAACTGGCCCAACAGCAAGTACTTCTGCTAGAGGAAACTATCATAAAGGTGAGAAAAAAATAAGGGTGCATGAAATGCTGTGGTGGCTATAGGGCAGAGTGTTTTGAAGATATCTTCCACGGCTCAATAATAGCCGCGAAGGCTGCAAGGAATAACGCTCAAAATAAAAAAAAATGAATCTCTGCTCCTGTCGATGGCGGTGAGAAATGCGGTAGTATAAACATTCCCTTGCTTACAGCTTAAAGTATCAAGGCGAAAGCCTTCAGTAAGTTTAGTTTAGTTTATCAGGGTTTAACGTCCCGAAGCAACTCAGTCTATGAGGGATGCCGCAGTGAAGGGATCCGAAACAGCACACTGGCCTGAAAGCCTTTAATGGCTCATACTCTCGTCCGTTAACAAAGCGGGTCACACGCGTTTAACTCGGAAACTAAAAAGAAGAAAATAAATGGCTCCTTCAGATAGAGGAGGAATACTTGAACCCAGAAGCCAAGTTTGATGACTGTAGGTTAATTAGTTAATTAATTATAGGTAAAAATGTCGAAATTGCGTCGAAATAGCGCGGACGTCGATATAGCCACAGGAACGGTGTGACGGCATATCCACCGGAAGTCGTCACGGCATAGTGAAAATTGTCACAGAATGGCCGGAAAACGTCGGATTTGTGTCAAATTAGATGGAGAAATGTGTAATTAAGCGTAATTAACTCTTAAAATCCCCGAAAGATGTACAATTTCGGTATCGATATAGCCACGGGAACGGTGTGACGTCACATCCACCGGAAGTCGTCACGGCATAGAGTCCTCGGCCTTCGCTTTTCAACACTTTAGTTGCCAAAGTGTCCGCGCAATTTTTTCCACTGCTTATTGATATTTGGTCGTAACCTGAGCGATTCAGGTGTTCAAAATACAACCTACGTAACGGCATTTTCTGAGCGGCAAATAAAAAATGGTACAGCAGTTAAACCTCAATAACGAACCAGTGTGTCTGGAAGCTTGCTTGCTTGCTTGCTTGCTTGGTTGCTTGGTTGCTTGGTTGCTTGGTTGCTTGGTTGCTTGGTTGCTTGCTTGGTTGCTTGGTTGCTTGGTTGCTTGCTTGGTTGCTTGGTTGCTTGGTTGCTTGGTTGCTTGGTTGCTTGCTTGCTTGCTTGCTTGCTTGCTTGCTTGGTTCCTTGGTTGCTTAGTTGCTTGCTTGCTTGTTTGGATGGTTGCTTGGTTGCTTGCTTGGTTGCTTGGTTGCTTGCTTGGTTGCTTGGCTGCTTGCTTGATTGCTTGCTTCCTAGGTTGCTTAGTTGCTTAGTTGGTTGCTTGGTTGCCTGCTTGCTTGGTTGCTTGGTTGGTTCCTTGGTTGCTTGGTTGCTTGCTTGGTTGCTCGGTTGCTTGCTTGCTTGGTTGCTTGGTTGGTTGCTTGGTTACTTGCTTGGTTGCTTGCTTGGTTGCTTGGTTGCTTGCTTGGTTGCTTGTTTGGTTGCTTGCTTGCTTGCTTGCTTGCTTGTTTGGTTGCTTGGTTGCTTGGTTGCTTTATTGGTTGGTTGCTTGGTTGGTTGCTTGGTTGGTTGCTTGGTTGGTTGTTTGGTTGGTTGCTTGCTTGCTTGCTTGCTTGGTTGCTTGCTTGGTTACTTGCTTGCTTGGTTGGTTGCTTGGTTGCTTGGTTGGTTGGTTGCTTGGTTGCTTGCTTGGTTGCTTGCTTGCTTGTTTGGTTGCTAGGTTGCTTGCTTAGTTGCTTGGTTGCTTAGTTGCTTGGTTGCTTGCTTGGTTGCTTGCTTGCTTGCTTTCTTGCTTGCTTGGTTGGTTGCTTAGTTGCTTGGTTGGTTGCTTGGTTGGTTGCTTGCTTGCTTGGTTGGTTGCTTGGCTACTTGGTTGGTTGCTTGGTTGCTTGCTTGGTTGCTTGCTTGGTTGCTTGGCTGCTTGGTTGGTTGGTTGTTTGCTTGCTTGCTTGCTTGGTTGCTTGGTTGGTTGCTATGTTACTTACTTAGTTGCTTGCTTGCTTAGTTGCTTGGTTGCTTGCTTGGTTGCTTGGTTGCTTGGTTGCTTGGTTGCTTTGTTGCTTGCTTGCTTGGTTGCTTAGTTGCTTGGTTGGTTGCTTGGTTGGTTGCTTGCTTGCTTGGTTGCTTGATTGGTTGCTTGGCTACTTGGTTGGTTGCTTGGTTGCTTGTTTGCCTGCTGGCTTGGTTGCTTGGTTGCTTAGTTGCTTGTTTGGTTGCTTGGTTGGTTGCTTGCTTGCTTGCTTGCTTAGACGTAAGGTTCGTAAGGAAGAATGGTATTTATTGTAGGATGACGGCCGTAAAGAAGCAAGAAAGGAGAGAAGCCGTTATAGTGGACTGCGTAGCGATGCGTAGCGATGTATGCATAAATCACATAAGGAAGAACGAGATCCCAAATCAACTGGTTAGAAGCGACGTACAGCTAGAGGCAATATGAGAGAGAACACACGAGCTAGTCGTCGCTGCCACACTTCGCAATCCGCTGTCGCCGATAGGCAGTGAGAATCGGCAGTAAAGGCGCATTCCCAGTAAGCATGGCCGGCTGCTCTTTCCGCCCCTGCCCTTGGCGCCGCCCATTCTCGTCGTCTGTTGGCGGCAGCGCCTTGCGAAGCGCGCAGGCCATGCGCTGTCGTGTTGCCTCTCATATTGCTTCTAGCTCTACATAAAGGGCATGCCTCCGAAGGGTCGGTGAGGCCGTTGGTCTTCGGATGATAGGCGGTGGTGGTGCGATTAGTTATGTTTCATTGGGTGAGCATGGCTTGGACAACATCGGACAAGAGGCCTTGGTCACTGTGCAGCTCTCGAGGCGCGCCATGACAAAGGACGAAGCGCTGTAAAATGAAGGAGGTGACGTCTCTTGCTGTGGCAGCTGGAAGGACGTCGGTTTAGGCATACATCGTCAGATGATCAACCGCAGACAGCCCAACGGTTGCCGGCCGCCGTGTACGGAAGCGAGCCGTGGAAATCAATGCCAGTACGGTCGAAAGGACGCGTGATGGACAAGGGAGCGGCTGCAACTCTGCAGAAGACCGATGATCAGATGGCTTGCGACACTACAGGCGAGGCATGAGCGCACGTATTTGAGGACGAAGGCGTACATGCTACACCAATAGTAGCACAACCGGATTCGGACGTGTGTATTGAAAACTCCCGCGTGACCGCATTGTTGCTCAGCGTGGAAATAGGCGCATATTTGCGTTCGCAGGTGGCGAGGAATAGCGAGCAACCACTTGCGGCCATCCGAGCTGTAATTGCGGCGATAGAGGCGATGATCACGAATCGCGAAGTGGAAAGCACGGCGGTGGAGAGCACGAGAACACAGAAGCAGCCGTTCGGTTGGAGAGAAAGTCGAGAAGAGAAGTGATGCAGGGGTCGGTACGTTTCGTTGAGGGCATGTCGCTGATGGGGCGATGGAATAACTGGGACGACGGGAGTAACGGCGAAAGCACACCGAGTTCATACAGGTCTAGCACCGACACACGTGGCGATGACAATTCCGCTGAATCGCATGTTCATCTCCGTCTTTCTCATGAATGTGCGCCTTCTTCTTTACTATTTATTTATTTATTTATTTATTTATTTATTTATTTATTTATTTATTTATTTATTTATTTATTTATTTATTACGCATTGCAAGAATCATTTGAGGCCGATGTTGTGGCAGGGTTGTGACATAGCATGACACAAAGGAAACTAGTTAAGAGAAATGAAACAGTTGCGAAATCACAAGTATATAACACTCAGCCAAAGCAGCGAACACCGATAGCCTGATGTAGGCGAAAGAAATAAACATAAAAGCATAAACAATTTTACATTTTTTCAATTGAAGCTGTTAAGAAACTCATTAATGTTGCCAGTGAATTCAATATCATGTCATTTAGAGTCGTAAACAATGATAAAATGAACACAAATGAAAGAAGCGAGATGGTGTTTTCATCATCAGGCAAGGAATTGCACTTTCTAACTGCTTGGGAAAAAAAATATTTAATGAATAGCTCCATTCATTTTATTGCTCGCGTGTTTTCTTCCCTAGTGATGCAGTGTTGATTTGCATAAAAAGCCGCTTGCATCCATTTTAGTTCATCATTTAAAAGTAAAAAGGCAAACTCGATGCGCACATACTTGGCTGGAGTACTTCTACGTGGAAGACAAGCTCGATGCCAGCTTTTTAAGTAACAAGGCCCCACTTATTAAGATGCCTCCAAACCATCTCGAGAAATTCAAAGCAGCCTTTGTTCTTTCACTTCTGCGCAGCGAGAGGAACAAAGCTCGTCATTCAAATGTGGAATGTTTTTGACTGCCCGTATTCAACCTGGGCTGGGCAGAAAAGTTTGCGCTAGAGAAGGTGTCATAAAGGAAGACACATTTCTATTTTTTTCACGTCGACCGCCACTAAATTGAGGTCATAATAGTTAAAACTTGGTAAGTAAGCATCTTGTTTTTCCCACAAAATCTCAAACTTTGCACACTAACCAGCGCTAAGTGCAAGCAATGCATAACATAGTGCACAATTTGTGAGTATTAAAGCATATAGTTGTTTATAAGACGTGTTCGACGCTCCAGCAGGTTAGTGTGGCTCATTGTTATGCAACATAGTGGCGTAAACGGCACCTGAAGCTACGTGCCTGTGAAAGCGGCTCTCAAAAAACGAAAAGGGAGTGGAAAGGTTCATGGGAGAACTGGAAGAAGGGAACTCTGCTTCTGATGCTCTCTTCCAATGCCGGGTTAAAGAACGGAATTCAAGATAAGAAGTAAAGAGACGAAAAAAAGAAGAACGCGTCAAGAAAAAGACGACCCGTCAACGTTGGAAAGTGCAGACTTCTCGCTGGCTGCCTCACTGTCACTGGTGAGTTAACAATATAGAATTTCAGAACAGCAATATCTGATAGAAGTAATCCTTGAAGCGAAGGAGTTACAAATTTTTAAGAGTGCATTCCAGAGGAAAAATTTTTCAACATGAATGATCGATAGCATTTTTTCAGCAAAAATTATTTGCGCAATTTCAGTTCACTTTAATTTTGATTGCGAAATTTTTTGCGCAATTAGTTTTGGAATTATTTGCTGGATTAACACTTTAACTTGTGCTGCTTTCGGTTAATTAAATAAATACGGCAACACAAGAAGCAATGCTAACCTATAAGTTGTGCTCAGAGATGACTGAAGAAAATATCTCCAATCTGTGTTTTATGGCCCATCATTTATTCAGTACTTTTGATAATTGGTTCGGCAGTGTCTGCATTCTGTTTGTTATCCTGTATGTTTTCACTTTCCAGGGTTCATTATGGACTCTATTATGTGGGCGTTAGAGCAATGGGCAGCCTAGGAGTCAATGCAGACGACATAGTAGGAGGTTAGGGGTAGCTGTCGAGTGGTCTGAAGGGTATCAACTGCAGGCAGGAGCTCTAGGGTGATGATACTGGGGTTAATGAGGTATGGAGCCTGGGTTAGTAGGGGAGCCTGGGTTATCGATTGTATACGCGGTGGAGCTTAGGTCCTGTGTGTGGAACGCATCGGTAAACTGCATGATATGTGTCGATAAGGAAGGAGAGAATCTTCTGGCGGGCTAGTTGGTAAGAATCATTCATAATTAAAACTGCGCGAACAAAACAAGGACACGAGCAAGAAACCAGATTCTTGCTCGTGTCCTGATTCTTGGCGTGTTAGACATGTCGTGGACAAGGTGTATCGTAATCTGTATCTAATCTGCTCAGCATGCAGCGCGCTCTGTGTTCATGGCAAGATACGCCCCCATGTGATAAGGGCGTTACCCGCATGTTCACATCGTGTATAAAACCAGTGCTGAATAAACGCGAGGGCTCACTTTTGCCCAGCAAGTGACACGCGACATGTCGTCGTCTGTTCCACTCGATGCACAAGGCATGTGGCTCATGACCTTGTCTTTTTGGAGGTAAAGTTTGCGCGTGGTTATGGGTCACTTGTGTGCCGCTAGGTGCCTGGTCATTAACGTGGATTGTTTCGAACAATATAGGAGATAAGCGCACGTGTTTTAAATGTCACGGATGGGTTTGAGGGTGTGTTGATTTTATCCACAGAGGGTATAAAAGACTGCGGCAATCTTTTCGAATAAAAGTTGGAACTGCGCTTGTGTGTGTTGTCTGGTTTCTTGCTCGTGTCCTTGTTTTGTTCGCGCAGTTTTAATTATGAAAGAAAGGAGAGGGACGATGAGTCTCAGCTTGTCGCCGTCCCTCGTGAAGGTCAAGGTGCGTGTTCACGACAAGTAAAAAATGCTTTGTTTCCGCGTTCAATCGATGCTCGCACACGATGTTTGGACCGGTAGCTTGCATGACTAAGATCTGGTCCAATACAAAACGAAGTGTTTGGGCGTGCCGCGTAAAGAATGCGAGAACCAACGTTCCAAAAAAAATCAAACCGAGAGTAAACAACAATTCTACCCGATTGTGCACGAAATTTTGTGCGCCTGCAAGCCGCGGAGCGCCAGCCTTATAGCTGCACCTCACCTTCTGTATTCAATCTGATATCATATATATATTCTCGAGTATTTGGCGTCTGGTATAAGCGACAGCAGTTTTCAGACTTACAGCATCTGAATAAGAGTATTATTTTTTTTTCGTGAATTAACAGATTAGGAAAGTAAAATCATCATCACGCGCGGATGCGGAAGGCGAAGTATATCCTTAAAATTCGAGCTAATTCATGGCTTCGTTAAAATACTTTGAATGTAAGGCCAACATAAGTAAGTGCATTACGGTTTCCTTCGCACTGAGATCATGAATTCTGGCCCCCGCCCGACTTAAGTCACCCTCTGCGACGAAAGAGAGTTTTGAGAACGGTAAATGACCAGCTCGGGCTCGCGCTGAGTAAGGCAACGCTTTTACGCGTGCTCCAAGTTCGTCTTATCGCCTCCCATTTGCATACTCGCGCGCCGCCAAGAAGGGTCCACGCGGGCCTTTTGTTCGAGGCTCTAACGCTGTAATAATAAGTTAGAAGGAGATCTCTTGAACAGCACTTTGAGATTTTTCTCGGGGTTCTGGGAAGACCTCGTAAAGGACATGTGCGTAAAAGTTCACAGGAGAGCATACTTCCGTACGCGCATATTGCATGGCCTTTAACGTGCAGTACGGTCATTAATTCCCCACAAAGCAAGCCTTTCTCTTCACATATCCAGTAATTTAGAACTTTCCCGTCCTATAACACTTGGCTTTTATCGCCTCTGCCCCGAGATGGCGTGTCGCTTCTGACAGTCAGTTTGGGGAATAAAGAACCTATTCTGCATTTACGCGACGTCATCAAATTGGCCAGAAGGAAGCTTCTCGACAAAGGCGCGCAGCCATGCTCTGAGTTTTTACTTTGAATCACTTCTGTGATGAAAAGACCAGTTTTAATTATACGCAATTCGAATACTTCGGTGTTATTAGCTCCACCCATAATGGGATAAAAGTTTTAAAAAGAAACAGCACTTCTCAACACCGGCCCGTGGTCTGCCGAGCGCTATACAATCTCGCTAACCAAGCAACGCAGTAAACCAAGTCAACAGTTTAAATTCTTCCCTCGAATTAATAAATGAGAAAGATCAGATTTCTGGCTCCTAAAGTTATATCTTTTGATTATGTTTTTGTTTGAGATATACGAAAAGTTTTTAGAACGAGCTTTTATCTCGTAGAAACTATGGATTGAGTTCATGGATGTAGACGTGACTTCACTGCAAACAGTCACACCCGACTATAACTATGCGGGACGACAGCGCTGGAGATTGCGGATTTATTCCCGCACTGTTGTTACCCAGCTTAACACATGATATGAGCTCGCATATACATATTGTTTCCATGGCGGTCACCTGCATATACCTTGCCTTGTGTTTTTTTTTTTTTTTTTTGCAGTCGCGCTCTTTTTCGCAATCATCTTTAAGGGGCGATTTTTAGGATGGCTATGGGCCGCAATTTCCAACGATCCATTTCATTTTCCATATCTGTTCCTCAGTCATCGCTCGTTGCTCCCACCGACGTAGGGCGAGCGAGAAGACGACGCGCTGATTGTGGCGTAAACACGCCCGTCGTGCCACTTAATGGCAGCAATGGCGGACTGGCGCCGACTGCGAACAATGGCGGAGTACGACGACAAATTTGACGTGCCTGACTAACTTTTTCGGCGCTCCTTTCCTCGCAGGAAAGGACCTCTGCTAGTATTGCGCGCCGAAATGGTTAGGCATGTGGTCCCGGTGCCAGGGCCAGACTGCATGGAGCTGCAGTGAGCTGGCTAGACACGGCGCCGCGTCCAGAACGGCGCCGTTCCGGTGACTGGTAGTTTGCTTCACCACCTGTTTCTTTCTTGACAAAAGACGCCACGACCAAATGAAACCAATATGGAACAAAAGCGCCGAAAAATACGATACGAGTAATCTTTTTAGTGCAATTTGGCTAGAGTTTCTCTCAGTCGAATAGCTGAGTCGATTTCCTTGGCGCTGGTCCTGTCGTGTTTGTCTCTCTTTTGTCCACGTTTTTTTGCGCCGTTTTCCTCCTGAACCACCTAGCCCAAACTAGAGTTCTTCTCTATTTCCTTATTTCGACAGACGTTTTCCGTGGGCTCAAAACCCGTATTCACGGTGCGCACAACATGGGAATGGCCGTAGACCGCCCATAGCTCACCAGAAATACGCACTGGGTGTAACATATTCCCATTTCGCCGAGTCCCATCAGAACCATCTGTGACCGTAAAAAGGCTTCTTCCAATCAACTGCAATAACGCCCTTCTTGCTTCAGTCAAAGCAATGATGTACTTAGAAATTTATTCTGCTCTGTCTTGCTTGATGTTTCGTTTCCGTCAAAATCATTTCTTGTTGTCAAAATCATAACAGTTGCATAGCAGTTGCTAAGAAGTTGCATGCGCCCGTTGTCTTCCCTCTGTTCAGAGAAAAGCATTCTTTGAGGCAGTTCAACAGCACTAGCGCAACGCCTGTGCTGATAAGGTGCTGAGGACAGCTGGTAGTCGCTGAAGTCCATTGGACACATCGTGCAAAAGCAAACGATAGCTTGTAACATGCCGTAATTTCTATAGGCGTAATGTCGTGCAAAATGCTAATATGTGAAAGTGTGCATCCCTCCATATCTCTTCTAACCAACCGGGCCTCAACCACAGTAGGGGCGCTATGCCGGAAGGCCCGAGTTTGGCGCTCGCCCGAGTTTCATCCGAGTTCGCGATGACGGCAGTCAGTGAACGAAGATAGCGCGGAACGTGCCCACGCAGCGGAGAATAAAATGTAGAGATAAAGCCAGGTAAAGGCGATACAAGCGCACCCTGCGCGCCTCTTTCACACTTCAAACACAATACACTGCGCAATACCAGGCCGCAGCGCTACCTGAAGTTATCAGCGCCATATCAGCAATCGCGAAATCGTGACTTCTCTGCTATCTATCTGCACACTCGCCGCTAGCTGTTTGACACGCCTTTTCGGGCGCGTCAAAGGCGTGCATAAGGCGTGTCTTCTCTTTCAGGCTCTATCTGTCTCTCCATTTCCGAAGACGAACAGTGCGCACTAGGTGCACTCTTGTACCAACCCTTTCTCTTCTCTCGAATACGTTAAAAGGCAACAGATAATATTATAAACGTTTTGTTCATTTCCAAATGTATTTTTAAAATCTGAATCCAATGAAGCGTTGTTGAAAAGCATAGCTTTAGGAAATTAACAAAGATTTGACACTTTCTGCCGCTAGTGGCGATAGTGAGGCCATTGCTTGCAGCGTGGCTTGCATACGAACTAGAACGGCAGCCCACCTTGCCGAAAACGAGAGAGCTCCTGCGTTGACACGCCGCCGGTAGCGCTACCTTCGACTGGAATGACTGGGCAACTACTACACGCTGAATCTGTCCTATTTTTCGGCCATTGCGATAATATATTTTATTCTGTCGTATATCAAAATATAACAGTCATGCATCTTCCGGCTTGCATAATACACAAAAGCAAAAAACTGAATGCACTGCATCCCCGCGTCACTGCTGCTCTCTGCAGTGACCTCAGGTGGAGTTCTCCGCTGCTACGGCCGCTGCCGCACCCCGCTATGGCCAACCATTGCTTTTAGTACGCTTTTGGCGAATCAGCGGTAGAAATTGGCCGTGCGAGCGGTTGTGATGCGGTGTGAGAAAAAAATTGCTGTCTGGCTGTATTCAATGATTCATTACGTATGCCTGTTGTGTGTGACGCCTCTTTAGTGCACTGCGGATGCGAAGATCGTGCTACCCAGCGACACAACTCATCCTATGTCATCAGACGCTGACTAAAAGCTGTGAAGGTGGTGGCGCGCGTATCTGCGTAGTATTTGTTTACGTCGCGCACTTCAAGGTTTTGAGGACTGGTTTTGTCACTAACGTCGATCGCCGTTGTATACCGCAGTGACATCGCAATAATATCGTTCGGGCAGGTGAGGGACCCTGTTTGTAATAATGGAATCGGACTTATAACAGAGAAAGGTGTTACGGTTGTGAAGTACGCAGTGCTTGCGTGCTGGAAATTACAAACTCTTTATTGCGCTGGGTCTGGAGCAGCGACCGTTTGTCGACCCCGGATGTTTTGACACATTGATGCTGAGCTTTATAACCGATGAAAGGGCGGCCAAGCCAAACACCTGGGATGTGATGTTGGAGTAGGACGTGCTCCAAGCACCGTTTCGTCGTCGTGCTCCGTGTTTGACGCCTTGCAAGCGGGTGTGACGCGCCGTCAGCGTTGTGCTGTGTTTTAAGTGGTTGCAGCAGGCTATAATGTTGTGCAATCTTGGTATGCGAGCGAAGAAATCGGCGGCTGTCGCCACGTTGCGTGTCCTTCGCAGAGGAGCTTAGATTAATCAGCGAAGACGTCCGTTTTGCCTGTTATACTTCGATGGTCAACATCGTCGATGTCTGTCAGCAATCAGCACAGCCGCGCAGCATACCTGTAGCCGGCAGGGATGTTGGGAGTGGCCCACTCATAGCGCGTACGCCTATAATTTATGTACGGCACGCCGGGGGCGTGACCATTGGTTTTGATTGACAGGTGAACTCGGAGCTAAACTCGTGAACGGTGAAGTGCCCCGAATTCATCTCGTGACTGTCATGGCGGCAGCAGCAGCAGCCTGGGTCATCGCTTCCTCTGACGGCAAATGTCAGTACGGCTGGCTGGACCCGTTTACTGCCATGGCCGACGGCGAATTCCAGCGACATTTTCGCCTCTCCAAAACATCGGTACGATGGTTGTGTAAAGAGTTAGGCGACGACCCACGCCTGCGGAGAGTGCGTACCGGGCCTCATTCGCATTCGGCCGAAGAGCAAGTCCTCTGCGCCCTCCGGTTCTTGGCAATCGGGAGCTTCCATGGGAGCGTCGGCGCAGACCGCTTTATTGGACGCCACCAAAGCAATGTCAGCCGCTGTGTCAGGGACGTCTCTGACGCGCTTATCGACGCGGCTGTGCAGAAGCGGTGACTCGCTTTCCCCACAACAGCGGCCGAGCGTGCGTATGTTAAGGAGCATTTCCTTCTGCGCGGCGGCATCACAGACGTCGTGGGATGCGTCCACGGGACCTACATTGGCGTAAAGGCCCCTTCGAAGTTCAGCCCTGACATGGTGAAGGGCAACTATTTCACGAGGAATGCTCATTATGCATTGAACACAATGGTTGTAAGGATGCTCTGTTTTTGCTTTCATGCATGTCATGGTTAATAGAATGTTCTCCCATTGATTAGTGATAGTGGTCCGTGTACTGTGCAGTGTCAGTGGATGTTAAGGAACACCATATGGTCGAAGTTATTGGCAGCCCTTCACCATGGCATGCCTCATCGCTTGAGTTACTTTGGGGCATTAAACCTCAAAAACCGCTTCCGTTTATCAGTAACTGAGCAATTTTACACACAGTGTAGATAATTTTTTGTTTTACCTCATGTTTGCGCATGTAATAAGTGCATGGATTTTTCCAGCTATTTCATGCATGCATTTTAATGGGTTTTTAAACGGTAGCTTTTGTGTCACTTGGCATATTGCATTCTTATGCAATATTCATAGTCGCAACAAACGTTTCACTTTGGCTGAAGTGGAAAAGCTCCTGCCGGAAGCACTGGCGTCTGTAAGCCAGGAAAACTGGCAAAACAGTTGTGTTCATGTGGAGCAAGTTGAGGCTGAAGCATGGCAACGCGATATGATTGCTGACGCTGAAATTGAACCGGTTGTCTTTAGCATTTCTGACTCGTGCAACTCCTCCTCTGATGAGTCGAGCACTGATTCCAGTGATGAAGATTTGAGTGATTTGATCTGAGTGATTCCAGTGATGAATATTTGAGGTTTTCGTTTTATCAAATAGTGTTGTTCGATGGCTCCACATTTTTTTTTTTTCAATTTTGGAGCTCTTGAATGATTGTGTGTTGGTGTACATCCCTGCACGTGTCCTTTAATTTGTATGCACTGTGATCCATGCCACTGGCTGTTTCCAGAATAAACCATTTCTCTCAAACACTGCGGGGTCAGCATTCTTTATTGTCCTGTCTCATTTATTGTTTGCTCTTTCGAAATATTTTTTTCCTAGCGTTGTACAACTTTTTCTGCATTCTTAGTTGACGCTCCCACAGTTTGGAACTCTTTACCTGGCTGCATGAAAATCTTGCCTGAGCAGCTTCTGCTCTTCTAGGAGAGCAGGGAAATCGAGCCAAGCTGACTCTTGAGGCAGTACTATTTTCTGTCACTGAGTGAATCAACACTATGTTCAAAATTAAACACTTAACACGGGAAAACAGGCCTTATCGAGGTGGTGTGTGTAAAAATAATTTGACCAATCGGTTTAAATATACTGCTCTTTTGCCGCATATAATAGCAAAGTTATAGAGCTCTCTTCAATGACAAAGGAAAACGCGCTTTGCTTAAGAACGAGAGATATCTTAACAAAAACAAAAGAATTGCAGATATGCACAAGAATGTGACACATATATAGTGAGAAAATAGGCGATTAAGAAGTCTAGAACATGTTTTCTGCGCTCCTGCATGATAAACCAGCATTCTAAATTAACAGACATCTTGCTTCTGAACTTTGCGATCAGTAAAAAATAATTGTTGTCGCCAAGTCCTTTGGGCTATTCTACAGCACAGTGCCAAAGTCGGTCCCAGACTATTTTGGCGAAGACTGGATCAGCCGCTAACCGGTTGCACAGAACAATTCATAACATGCCAGGTACCTTAAGAGAGGCTAAAAAAAAAGTGGGCTCCTCGCCAACGGCGAAATCGAAAGTTGCAGACGGCCACTTTTTAATGGGGCAACTGCAGAGCACTCACCACGGTGCTAATTAATTAAACCCGACGAATGAACGTCATCTTCCGCACAAACCTCTCGCCTGCATCTAAAAAGTATGGTCACAGTGCTGCAGAATCGGGAACAAAACCGCCACTGCTGACGAAAAGCCGGTGCGAGCTCATTGACAACGAATTTCGGACAGCTCACATTAAAGGGACAGTGAGGAGAGCTCTATCAATATTTTTTTTACAGCAAAATCCGATAGTTTGGCATTTCATGGCTTTGTTGCCACTTGGCCGGCAGCGAAAGATGCATTTATTTCTAAGAAATTTGGATTCGAAGTTGAAAAAGTTTTCCCGCCGCTCTGATTCAAATTGGGATTCTCCTATGACGACACAGGACTAAGTGACGTGAAACATGACGTGCACATGACGTAACGCAGACTCCGTGATTTCCGACGGCCAGCAGTGCGGCCTGGCGGCAGCCGAAAACAAAGCTACCGCCGGCCGCACGTTGAAGGCATCTATCGGCCATTGCGGCCGTCGCTACCGTCGCTTCGTTTGCGTTTGCACCGGCGTTTTGCCAGCGTTACGATGGATCCCGTTCTCGAAGTCGTCAACGAAGTTCTAGCAAACAGACACCTTTAGCATACCGTGTACCTTGTTTGCGCTAGCGGAATACCGGGAGCCCGCCTACTGCCGGGGAGCAGGCGCTGATTGGTCCCGATGCTGCAGGCGCGCACGTAGCTGCCGGATACGTGGCGCCATCTGGCGACGTCAAGGAGATTTGCGCATGCATTGGCTGCGCCTCAGTGATTCATGGCTTCTCGTGTTCTAGTGTTTCTAGAACCATTGGTTCCAGCAACACTGTTTTGTCCTATGATGTCACCACGCTTGTACTTGCGAGTTTGGCCTGTGGCGGCGATACCTGTATTTTGGTTCTTGCTCTTTTCTACGTTACAAGAGCTTTGTTGTCAGTATGAGTGGCGTTTTTGTAATCAGGAGCTGGTATTCTGTCGATACAAACCAGCTTCAATTTCTCCTCAGTGTCCCTTTAACGCGGTATGCATCAAATGAACAGATGCATGCAGTTCATTTCAGAACACGGAATAATATTAAAGCGATTGTGAACAAAACGAGTTTTCTCATTCAGGTCACGCGAAATTCAACTTGCGATGAAAAAAAAAATCTGCGAAAAAAATAAGTTTCACCATGCGGGATTCGAACCCACGCACTCCCATTGCCTGTCGCCTCTCCGGAGCGACGCGTTAGACCACACGGCCACAGAACAGCGCGAAGTAATACACCTCTCTTTATTTTTTTTGCGGACTATTTCCGTAGCCTTCACAGCGTTTACAGTGAACTAGAATAGATTATAGTGGCACGACCGGAAGGGAGCGCCTGACTTTCCGGCGTCCCCTTACGCTCTGGAAAGCCGCTAGAGGCGCTGCTGCTCTCTTTCATACTGCGGCGCGGACGGCGGGGCCTCGTGGGGCACGGATAGACTTTCGTCAGGTTGTCTCTCCGACGTTTGGCAAAACTGTTGTGAGTGTTTGTGCATCCGTTTGCTTTGTGTTTCATGCGAAGGGATTTCTCGTGTCTACCGTGTGCCTTGTGTATGTGCGCTTTCACCGCGTGCAGCCCACGGCATGGCGAAGAGGCGGACAGATTCCCACTGCTTCGCTCCGGGCTGCCGCACGGGTTACCCAAGTGGACCGAAAGCTTCGCTATTCGCGGCTCCGAAAGACGACGATCTTCGCAAGAAGTGGGAGCGCAACCTTCACAGTGGAATTGTGAAGGTTGCAGTGAACCTTCGCAGTGGAATTGTGGCCGAATGGTGAGAATTCAATTTTTCGTCTTTGGTGAGATGAACTCACTAAAGATTCACTACTTTGGCTAACAGCGGGTTTGAACTCATATGACTTGAGATAGGATGCATTCGGGAATATGTCCTTTACCGCTTATGCACGACGGAAATCAGAACCGCTTAATTAATTTTCCACTGCAGACTAGTTGGTAAGGATATGTGTAATACTTCCGTAGTGTTTCTTTTTGCCTTCTACTCTTGCAGACTCAATAGAAAATCCGCAATTACTGGTTAAAGCTTTTGCCCAAGTTCTCTCGCAATGAAAAAGGGCATTACTCTAGACTATAAGACTAGTATTTTTGTGTGGTTTTCAAGTTGCAGTTTCGAATCCAACTATAGCATGCATGCGAAGCAACTAAGGTAAAAAAAAGGTGCCCTGAGTTCCTTGCGTTCAGCGTATTTCGTCAAAAATCGCAAGCCGCATTTTTAACCCCATTAAATAAAACTAATCAAAAATGTTGTTTTGACGTCCATGTGGAAGAGACGCTACAACCTGTGCATGTTTACTGGAATAAAAAACTACCTCGCAATTTAGAGATACGAGTTATATTAAAACAAAATAATACATTAATCTGTTTTCAATATCACATTAATTTGCTTATCTCGCATTGAATATATTTACTGGGAGTGCGACACGACGCATTAAACTAAATTAAACCATTTGGTATAAGGGAAGTTTAGTAAATTAAATTCCACTTTGTGCAACTAATGTGGTGCTGGTTCTTAAGAATAAATTAAAAATTATCCTGTAAAATATATTGCTAGTGTCTTCACGGTGACTGTGTTTCACAAAATTCGGTGTTATTTAATCATTTTTGTTTTTGTTCTTTGATGGCCTTAATTCAACTTACCATGACATCATGACATATCATGCATCTCTTTGCAGGCTTGGCGCTTCGTGAGGCCATCGGGCAAGAACTGGACGAGGAATTTCTTTGAATGCAGTCCAGCAGTCCCCTTGCAAGTGGAGTGCAACGATTACTTTGGATATGACTGATCAGTTCACTGGAGGACAGCTCCGTTGAGCGCTTTATGGATGCCTTAGCCGTGCCGCAGCAGCTTGCCGAGATGCTTTGTCCAACCTGATCGGCACGCACCAAACTTGAAAATAAATTGTTTTCCCACAGCCTCTGCCACCATGCTCTTGGGCCCCTTTTCTTTACTCCCCACGGTGGCTGGTGGTAGAGCAAACCGTCCTGTGTGCGCTAGAAGCGTGATTCTTGTAACTCAAAGCAATAAACGGGTCTTTTTTCTGGAATTCTTTCGCAACCTCATTTATGAATATTTGCTAGGTAGAATGGTATGTATGTACATCCAACCACAGTGCCGGTCATTGGCGAGTGGGTTAATTGCATGTGCCAGCGTTCGAAAGCTGGATGCCATTATTCGAAAGCTGGAAACCATTATTCGAAAGCTGGAAACCATTATTCGAAAGCTGGATGCCAATATTCGAAAGCTGGAAACCATTATTCGAAAGCTGGCTACCAATGTTTGAAAGTTGGCTACCAATGTTTGAAAGTTGGATGCCAGTATGAGACCTTTGCTGGTCCATGCTGCAGAACGAACATCGGGACTGCGTTGGCCGCTTGATCGGCCGAGCGTTGGCCCAAAACTGGCATGAAAGTAAGGCCAATGTGTAAAGTGGTAGCGCTCGGCCCAAATGCCAGTGTAGGACCGATGTTCGTGCCAAGTTTTGCCAACACTTGCGCGACGTTCGGCCAATGTTGTTGTGCTGCCTGGGAAGATGAAGAGTGCACGATTGTATGAACACTTAAGGAAGGAAAAAATCCTTGTACTGCCAAGTAAGTCCACACTTCGTAAATACCTGCAGCTGTACAGGACTGGATTTGGATTCAGCGAGAAGATTTTTGAAGTGATCAGCAAGACAACCTCCACAATGGACAATTTCTCACGTCACGGGGGTCTCATAGTGGACGAGATGAAACTGTCAGAACACCTTTCCGTGACCACAGCAGGTCATGTGGATGGGTTTGTTGACCTTGGTGCCTTCTCTTCATCAGAAGACAAACACGCTGTCTGTGACCATGGAATGGTCATCATTTTTGTGCCTTTTGTTGGGAAGTGGACCCAAATACTGGGTGCATTTGCCACACGTGGAAACGTAGAAGGCAGTCTTCTGGCTAAGATCATGGTTGAAGCTGTGATCCTAGTGGAAAAAGCTGGACTGCGGGTCGATTTTATTACATCAGATGGAGCAACCTGGAACAGAAAAATGTGGACCAAAATGGGCATTGCTGCATCATTAACTGGGGCCAAGTGCAGCGCTGTGCATCCTGTTGACCCTGATCGTCAGCTCTACTTCATCTCAGATTTCCCGCATCTGATAAAATGTCTGCGGAATGGGCTGCTCAAGTCTGACTTCCAAGTGCCGGAAGGAAAAGTAAGTTTGAATAATTTGTGCAGCTGAACTTCACACTATAGTTAGTTTTTGCAAAATGCTCATATATATTTGGTGACTATCACATTGCATTGGTTTCAGGTGTCCATGCAGGTGGTTCGGAATTCTCTCAGAGCGGACAGCACCAGGAGCTGCGTCACTCTGCAGGCAATGCATGGCATCACAAACAGACATACAAACCCCAACAATTTTGAGAGAATGAGGGTCTCATTAGCATTTCAGCTTTTTGGGAAAAAGGTCATTGATGGGCTGGAGCTCTACAAGACCACGATCGAGGAACACTGTGGTGACATCACAGCTACAGTGAACTTTTTCAAGTAAGTGTTACACATTTGTTCTAATGTAGCACATTTTTGTTTCTGCTTAGTAGCCCTTTCTGTTATTATTGCAATTTGCATATAGTTATACTGTCAATGAACAAAGTAAAACCTTCTCTCCTTCCCTTTTGCAGAGTCATTCACGACCTCATCGAGATCCTGACGTCTCGCTTTCCTGCCGAGGCTCTGCGGCCGAACTCCCCTGCTGTGCAGAAACTTAATTCATTCTTAGAGTTTCTGGGGATCTGGGAAAACCACACAAAGGGGCAACAAGGCTTCCTTAGCAAATCGACAGCTACTGGACTAAGAGTGACTGTAGCAAGCGTACTAGCACTTTTGAAGTACCTATGTGATGATCTTGGCTTCAGGTACCTCATGACGTCTATAGTTAGTCAAGACCCTGTTGAGCGTCTTTTTGGAATTGTACGCCAGTCGTCTGGTTGCAACTCGCATCCAACGCCCCAGCAGTTTATTATCACCGTTAACTGTCTGAGTTTCAGCAACCTAGCACACTCAGTATCCAGAGGAAATTGTGAGGCTGGTGTCCTCAGCGCTCTTCTGCCTGCAGATGCTGGTGTTCAAGCTAGTTCAAGCGGTAAACAACAGCTTGTTGACAAAGTGCTTGACTCGGGAGATTTGAGTGCAGCAGAAGACCTGCTTACGGACAGTGCCCCTGATCATGCATCCTGTGTTGTTGCAAGGAGTGACAGCAGGCTTATTTTCTATATTGCCGGGTATGTTGCCCGAAAGTGCATCCTGAAGTCTGGATGTGAGGCATGTCTCACTCGTCTCTTGATGACAAAAGAGGCTGCAGAATGTTTGAACTTGGCGTCATTCACCCGAATGAGAGATAACGGCGGCCTCCTGTACCCGTCAAGTGTGCTCTATGCATTTGTAGTAAATCTGGAGGAAGCCTTTACTGAATGCTTTAGCCTTTTGGAACTGCACTCTGACAGCGTACTTGATGTTATTGGCCACATTAAGCAAAAACAGAAGATTGAACTTGGATGCCAAGATCATTGTGAGCAAGTTGCAGCTGAAGTAATTGCATTTTATGTTACAACACGCCTACATTTTTTTACAAAAAGCCTAAACCAGGCTAGTCTCAAAAGGCGTGAAGGTGCAAAGCACCTTAAATTGAGCAGGTGCTAAACATCACTCTGCCCATTTTGAATAAATCACACTTTAGCCCTGCTTTTCTCTCTGATTTCTTCAGCACAGCAGCTGCTTACCATATGTAGAGCGCTGCCCTTACTCTGAACTGCATGGGAAAACTCGATGATCAAGAATTTATCGCGGTGGGCGTAAGTGGGCCGAAGGTGGGAATCAACTCTTGCTAAATTTCCGCGCCATTAACAGCATTGAGAAACGCCCGTCGGAATGTTTCCTGTTTTTCGCGCGCGACTTCGGTAAAAGGACGCAAGTTTCGCAAAATGTGTTATTAAATGCCTGCTTATGTCTGTGGACAGCTTATACTATCGCGGTCAGTATGACTCGCAACGCGCATCAGGTTTTGCGAGCTTATGTCAGGAAGCTATGCTAGTTCGTGGCTGTAACAAAGTTCGTATATAGCTGCTGAGCAGTTTTCATGGGTGCCTGGTACTGTGCAGCACAGCGTAATCTTTTGCTATTAAACGCAAACCAAGAGAAAGTGCCCGATAAAGCGTTGCAGGTCATTCTGGTCGTGACTGTACATGTTCAGCACAGTGTAGTTCAGTGGCTAATTCGCGCTGATGTAGAAAGGATAATGAACTTTTTTCTACCCCCCACCGGCGACATAGCTTATACTGGGTTGAAAACGCGATGTTCGGGCTTGATTGATTTACCGGCATATGCATTACAAGTGTACAAATAATGAGTAAATGCACGAGGAAAATGGATGTGTTTAGATAACAGCTTCGGTAATTTCGCAGCCTGCAATTATTGCGTGCGAGAAAGCCCCAGAAACCGTTCGCCGCCGCGCCGGAGCAGTAGGAAAGGTTGCAGTGGCGCCATCTCGCGGCATCCATGCGCAAACGGGCCGCCTGCGCGGAGCCGTTCGTGCCACTATAATATATTCTAGTTCACTATACAGCGTTGCACATGTGCCTCGTCGCCATTGGCAAGTCAGCTGATGACGGGACCGTAGCGTTGGTAGCGTTCCCTCGCGGTACAAAGCAAAATTTAATAACGCATGAATCACTCTAGAGAGCTTTAAATCCAAATCTTGCACACTATAAAATGCTTATAAATATGTACTAAGTGCATTATAAATTTCAACAAACCTTGTTTGTCTAATTGCACACGCAATGCACTTGGTGGAGCGACACACAAATGAAAAGTGCACCGGCGGTTGGCTCACGTGACCCGTTCTTTGTAGACCGCCCAAGAAGCCCATGAGGTGGCGCCGATGTGATGATAAAGCACGGAATATATCCAGATAACCCAATGAAGTTGGAGGCGTGACGGGGGTGGGATTTTGTCTTGCTACCATTAGTTCACTCATCCGAGGGCGTCGCCAGAGCTCGGGAAGATTCCGAGTTTCAGCAAACTCGGGCCTTCCAGCATAGCACCCCAGGTCTTTTTTTTCACTGCTGCAGCTGTTCCGGTCGTGCAGTTTCAGCCGTATCCACCCGGCTCCAATTGCAATATAGATTTTCAGTATTATCAAGCACAGAAGCGATATATGTTTTTCACTCAAACAACTCATGTGAACATTTTATTCAGTTGATGGGCACCTTTCAAAACATTTTAATCACTCAGCTCAACGCACTATACATCATCAGAACTGCCAACTCTAAGATGCACAGCCAGCTAATATGAATAATCATAATGTAGGACACAACACTGCCATTTAAGTCGCGCCTTATTCTGCTCTGTCAGCAAAATCAATATCCACCTAGCAGCGGTTGCTTCTGACTGCCTCGCTGACATTTGTACAACGCTTAATGTTTTCGCTAAATCAACTGCAAGTGCCGCACGTTCATTGGCTTTTTTCGATCAGATGGATGAAATCCGTCAGTTTCCTAATTTCAAAGGTAGCAAATAATTCTCGCTACCACCTAAAAGTTCAAAATAATTTGAGTGCCGTGTCTTCGCAGCGTTGCCTGTTCGTTTTTCCTTTCCGTACTCAAACGTCATAAATACAAAAAAGATAATTTCACAGGCACTTCGGTTGGAACAAAATGCATCACAGGTACAGAGAAGTTAATTTGGTGCGACTTTGCATCTCACAATTTTTTTTGAATGCCACAATTCGTCTCCATCAGCTTAGTGCTGCTCGCCTGCCTATACATTTCTACTCGCTTCCTTACCTGGCATCTACATGTTCTTTACTGTATTTCGCGAATCTAGTACGGGCTTGTATCGAGCGGAACATGGCGTAAGGCTGAGATCCACTGCAGTTATCTTAAGAAAGAGCGTTCTATGACTGCCAGGTCACATTCTCGGTCGTTGTGATTACTGCGCCACCTTTTCTTTGGCAAGGGTCGTCTAAAAAAAAACGGAACAGTTGAAGCCTAAATACACGCTCTCTATGACTGTGTATGTGTCAGGTTTGCAGAACGAGATTAACTGCTCCATAAAAGGGCCGTTCAATTGCAACCGTGCACCCAGCAAGTGAACAGTGAAGTATTTTAAAGGACTGGTTCACCAAGTGCTCAAAATATGCCGTCTTTACGAAGCATATTAGGTGGAAAAAGACAGTAAGAGGGAAAGCACCTGTCGTATCGTGCCTCTGTACCTTCTGTTTTGTCGGCTCGCGTACTAGTTTTTTTATGTGAGCCGTATACCATTTAACCCGAGAAGCTGTGCTTCATACCCGTATGTTTTGTCGGATGACACTTGAGTACAGCAGCAACAGTATCGCTCAACAAATCTGTATAATTGAACTGCCATGTGCAGTCGTACACCAGAGATGTAGAGTCGATCGTCAAGATTCTCTGCAGAAAGCACAACAATGGTTTGGTTTTGGTTTTGTGGGGTTTAACGTCCCAAAGCGACTAAAGCTATGAGAGACGCCGTAGTGGAGGGCTCCGGAAATTTCGACCACCTGGGGTTCTTTAACGTGCACTGACATTGCACAGTACACGGGTCTCTAGAATTTCTCCTCCAAAGAAATTCAACCGCCGCGGCCGGGATCGAATCTGCGTCTTTCGGGTCAGCAGCTGAGCACCATAACCACTGAGCCACCGCGGCGGCCTCATGGTGAAGTTACAATATGTGAAGAATTGCGCTAGCAAACTCTTTCCTGTTGAAAGACGATTTTGTCCAGCATTTCTAGGTGCGGTACGACATCGCACACGAAGACCCAAATCAGGCTGGCCACTATATATGCAGGAAGCGCTCTGACCACGCAATTAATTGATAAAAAACAAAGATTACCCGCTCTTGTCGCATGCCACAGTTTGTGTAAACGATTATGAGCAATAGTCGTGTTTCTCGAAAATGGAGATAGGCATGGTATTGTAATGCCATCGGCTCTCTCGCTTAATCACTCCCTTTTCGTTCTTCCATTGTGGAGCTGGTTTAAGCTCGCTCCTGCAATGGCTTCTTTACTATCTGCGGCTGCTGCTGCTGCTGCTGGTTTTCATTAGTAAAAGGCTTCTGGACTGTCATGCTGGCGACTTTCAGCGTCGAAGAAATTTCTACCCATCTTGTGTAACTGTTTCACGAAACGTCACGGAGTAAGCATAAGGTCTCTCGTGTCTGTTTACAGCTCGCAGCATAATACTGCTCCTTGCATATCTCGTCAAGCAGCCTACTTCTTTGGCACTAGAGATTAGCGCCACAAGGCTATAGCCAACTGTAACATATTGCGAGCCTCGTTGCCTCTTCGGCGAAGGTCAAACTCAGTATCAGCCTGCTTTGTGAGACACTAGTGCGACGTGTACCGCAGCTTAAGGTAAAAAATTGATATCACCGTGCGTCTCAAGGCACCGGGAAACAAGAAAATGTTCTGCCGTTTGACTGTCTCAATTCTTCTCTAGAGAGAAGCGTATGATCAGGTTTCTGCTGCGGTGCTGGAGTAATTGCACCCGTTTCTGAGAGAATTATTTTTGCAGCCGTGTTTACACTCTGGTCAAGTGTTATCGCAAGAGCACTGAACCGAAAGAGTGAAAGCACAATTACTTCAGCGTTCTCTGCAAAGGTTTTGAACCTGCATATTTAATTGCCGTTTTCTTTTGAACGAACCTTACCCAAGGGATCATCAACTAGCTCATTTCGTACCGCTTTTGTGTGGGAACCCCGCGTGAGCACCCTACGCATGAGCGCTGCCTTGTCGATATAATCTGCAGGAAATGCTCCAGCCAGTTATGAAATGCACTCAAGAGAGTGGAGTTTGGAGAATCTCAAGCGGAAAATGAGCGCTCCACACTATTTCCGTTTCCTCCCATTAACGGCAATATTACTGCTGTCGTGCCTTATACAATGCTTTATATCGCAGTAATCATTACACAATCGCTTACATACGAGCTAATCTGCAGTATCTGCAGCAGATATAATAACCTTAGACACACCTTATTTTATGGGTCATGATAACCAAGCAACTCTACTGCGGGGCCTAATTAAACGTAGGTGCTTTGATGTCGGGCGGTCCTTTGATGTCGACAACGAAGAACGTAATGTAAGTGCTCGAGACTTAATAGACACTATCCCTGAGAAGGGTCCGAAGTAGTCGCTTAAACATGCGGCTATGATAAGCGGCTTGCTTAATTGGGCTTTTTGATTGGTGTTCCCATGACCTCGTTCGTTCGTTTCTGAAGCTTTTTTTTTCTTTCATTAGTTTCCTCTTGTAATGCAACTCACGTACCTGTCCTATGGACAGGTGATATCAGCTGATTAAAACTTTTCGGTTATATGAACTTGTGCACTTCGTTTGCAAAGCGTGTGTTCTGAGAGAAGCTCGTGATGAGTAGGTAGCAGAAACGTTTGAGGCACAGATAACATGAAATTCTGAACGTATCCTATTCATTTCACTGTTAAAATGATTCATTTCCCAAAGAGAAAGGGTTAATGGCTTTCAAATCGGACTTTCAATGTTAAATTGAAGGTGAACGCTGAGAGTGAAGGATGAAAGCGTTTGTAGTGAACAGCCAGGAACGCTCTGAAGCTCCGCTGACGCCAGGATGCACTCGGAATTAAACAGTGCATGATTTGCTGGAACTTTACTTTGACTCGTATGTGAAACGTTTTTCCCGGCCCTCGCAAAACACTTGGACAACGACGGCCATTCTGCGTCATGTCCCTAGATCGCGAACGCTGAGGTACTCAGCGCAGTGATAGCACTGCGGGGTAAAATGTGAGAACAAAACGACAAACGTACAACACGGACGAGACTGCGCTCGTCCGTGTTGCAGATGAGTCCTTGTTTCGTCTTCGCGTTTTTTCCCACAGTTGTAACTCAGCACTGAAATGAAACAACTAGACCGATTATTCTTTTGGAGGTATTCAAATACAGCATTTTTTTTTTTCCAAGAGTGCCGTCGGTCGCTCAGCTCCCACCGATCTCTCCATAACCTGCGGCGCCCTTTTACTCTCGTTGTTTCCCCCGATCACCTTCCATTCTGCGTAGAACTGCAAGCAGCGCTCTTTTTCTGCAGGATTTTTTCATTGTAGGCATTAATGAGGCATCGTGACGCGCTCTAATCAACGCTAGCCCATTAGCCGACAAATTGGAGAAAGATGATTTTATAATGAGAAAGCTAGAGATTACACATGAAAAAAAAACATCACTGAATTCTTCAAGATTTTTTCCAGCCGATTAAGCATGATACTTGTCATCGTCTACTCTGCCGGGCATTAAAAAGCTGGTACAAGAACAGAGCTGTACAAAGACAGCCAGCGAAGGAGGGTCATTACCGCTCATGACGCAATATCAGTGCAGTGCTGCCATAATGGCATTTTGCTTCAATGCGGACGTGCTGTCTGTTGGAACAGTGTATGGTCCCCACTCCTGATGCTTTCTAAGTAAAGTAAAAAGAAAAGAACCGGTAATTTGCGGGACAGTGTCTTCGGAAGTAATTGCGCTAGATGGGCCAATTGTTTGATTCGTTTCTTGACATACAGTGCAAAAACAACGCAGTTCAACATAAAAGCACAGAGTGAACACTATAAAAGAAATGGTATAGTATGGTAGCATACCATTTCTTGGAAAGCTGGTGCCACACCATGGTATGGTATGGTATGGTATGGTATGGTATGGTATGGTATGGTATGGTATGGTATGGTATGGTATGGTATGGTATGGTATGGTATGGTATGGTATGGTATGGTATGGTATGTAGGGTTGAACGCGCCGGAGTGGCACATGGACTACGAGAGGTGCTATAGTGCAGGGCTCCGGATTTATTTTGGCCTCATGGGATTCGGTATCGTACCGTCTCTGCCAGGAGTAAGCAGGCAATGAGGTTTTCTTCTCAGAAGCGTAGTGTACCTCTCGCGGCACGCCTAAAGACCAAACAGTCTCGAAAGGTTAGGTCAACAGTTCTCCTTACCTTACACAAATTTAGAGCCTAATGGGTGATCTAAGTGCTCCTCTATGCAAGAGAACGGGGAAGGAAAGCCAGAGTGCAAACGGAAGGTGATGGGGCCGTAATACAATGTGATTTCCCCGCACATACTGGCTGACAATCGTCTCTCGCGGAGATTCTAATGCATAGCATTCGGTCTACATGTCTTGCACACATACAGACCCACATCACTTACACAGGGTTCAAGGTGGGCCTCAGTTAGCACAAAACTTAGGAGCTTAGCAGGCGTGGAAAGTAAAAGCGAACGTGAAACGCAGTGTTGCCGTATAACATTGCCTGATCGCATGCCAATGTTCTCCTTTTAATGCGATAGCGTTTAGGTTGTATCAAAAAAATTTCCGACTTGTTTGCCATGAACTTCCCTGACTGATCAAGAGACTCGTGTAGTCGTCAACATCATGTGACTACCACGGCACCAATCATAGGACACCGCCAAATATTAAAATCTGAGTACCACCAAAATTTGCAAGTTCGCCAACCCCCTAAAGTTCTAAAAGAGCCTCAAAATTTCAGAAGAAGGCGCACCTACAAAAATGGACTAAGGTGAATTTGTGGGGATTCGTTGCTGGATCAAGGTTGATCAGTTGTCTGGATTAGTAAAATCCTATTTAATAACCCAATGGAAAGTACTCGAACATTCTAGAAGGCGATAATACATGCAAACCGTATCAGGGCAATGGAGCCGGTTCCAACCAAAATTATTCCAAGAAGATCACAAGAACCTTAGACACTCACTGTAGACAACATTGCAGACAATCTAAATGCTATCGCATTTTCTTCTTTAATAGTGTGTTTAAGAAGGCACCAGATTTTTTTTTGTTTGATGTTATTGCGACGTCTACTGCTACTCCATGCCTGTCTTTCCGTGCTTATATCCATTCCCCGCAAGAAACAATGTCTGGATTAAGAAAAATGAAAACTGGAACGAATACAAAGTATTTACTCTGAAGTTGCTGTCTCGGGCATCGAATGCCTTCGAATCGAAACGTTGCACAACCTTGTTGGGTCATTCCACCATTGTTTAACTAATGGGCGGTGCTAGGTAACACAGCGGAAGAAAGATATTCTCACGTAAGAGTTTTTGAGTTGGTGTAGTTCAAACATTTACATTAACATTTTCTTCCAATAGGTGAAACGTAATACTCCAATAAACTCAAGCGTTGCCATCGATTCGGTGTAAATATTCTAGGAATAGTGAATACGCATTATGGAAGCGCTTAGTGTGTTTCCTAGCCCGCACCTTTCTCCTGTTTTCGTTATCGTTTGGATTGCTTTCCATTTTTCCACTTCCCAGCGCGATAATCGCCGCATTTCGTCGGAGTTTCTGTCTGAAAAAATAAATATGCTATGTTGCACAAAAAGCTAGCCTAGACCTTGTCCCGAACCGGTTCGGAACGATTCCTCTGAATCGTTGTGGTTCGGGTTCAGCTCCAAGGTAACGAAAACCATAGGAGTTCATTTCGATACCGGTTCCGCAAAAAAAAAAATTCAGATTCAGTTCAAGTTTCGGGTTTAGTTCAGGTCCCGGTTGGACACCCTGGTTTCAAGGCCTCCGAGGGGCGAAAACGTTGCTAGGCAGCTGGCCAACAAGAAAAGCGGGAAGAAATCTGCGAAGTATTAACAGTGCCTCTACGCTTTCTTTTCCTTTTTTAGATTACCTTAGGCTACATGCTGGCATCCGTCTTGTTTTTTGAGCTGTTCAAGGAAGCGTCATTTTTGCACGGATTAAGGCAATGGGAAGTCAAGATGAAGCAATAATAAATGTCCTTAATAGAAGCCCACTTTGTCCACGATGAGAGATAAGGTAAGGCGAAGGATGAGGTTGGAAACTTGTTCGTAGTTTCCCAAGCAATTTCCGAGTTGGTTAAGAAAGAGAAAAAACGATATTTTGACTCGCGTGATGACCGCTCTACCCTTGTAGACAATCCGGAAGACCTTGACCTCGACAAGCCTCTTTTACGAACGTCTGGCATCTGTAAAGCGTAGTTACAGCGGGACCATTGCATTGACGGCTCACCGCATACCACAAGCAATCACATGACCATTTTCGCACAACTTCCGTATTGTCTTCACACCACTAGTCCTCTCGTAAAGCGATAAATAGGGCCCTCGGTTCTACTAGTACGTGCCTGCAACAACTTTGAATACACCATTTTTCTCTCTTCACGGCAGTGGTAATACAGCAATCAGACCCAATCCACAAAGCCATTCTTACAGCAAGAAGCGGTCGGTGTTCGATTGCAATGGCAGCGGCGAGCATGAGAATTATGAGTGGGTGCCATTGCCTCTGAATGTGGCGATAAAGAGCTTCGAAATAACGGTGGGCCATCCGTGAAGCTGGAATGTTCAGTTTAGATGGCCTAGTGTTTAGGCTATATTCAGGGTCATTTTAGAGCTCTCACCACAATATCCCATTCCGACCACAGCGGATGGCAGTACATAGAGGAAGAATAGAGATATCAGTGCTATTGCCACTCCTCGGCCGTAAAGCCATGCGCCCTACCTCAAACCTTTCCCCGGACAACGAAAGGCATAACGACAATACTACCGCTGCCCATCAACACTAGAGAAACAGCACTTTCTTTTGAGTGGCACGTAGCTGTAATCAGAGCAGACGCATCGCTATTAGGCGTATTCTCCAAATGCCAGGCTTTCGAACAAAATAATGTGGTGCTCACGCCACCGTGTTATCCTCGCTGGCTTCTATCCATATTCTTCAGATTTTTTTCTGCTTGAATTGGCTGATGGTTAAGACCAACGGTGTCCCATTTGAAAAATGTGAGCGCAACGTTCTTTGTTGCCAAAAATTTACTTTCAAACAGACCTTACAAAAACAGTGCGTTCAGAATAAAACGAAAAGTTTCCGACTGGACACCTCAAGCCGAAAAATGCTCACCTAGTAAATCCTCTATACGTAGCCCTACTTTCAGGCTGTTCTGAGAGGCCTCTCTTCTCCGTGGTAGCGGCGCTTTGCTCGCTACGTAGCTGTCCTTCTTATTCGGTAGTTGCTCGTTGTTGCAAGGTGACCCCCAAATTAATCGCAGACATTAAGTGGCCGGACGCAGCTGGCACTGCTGGCGCTTTATTGCTTTGTGTGCTGGCATTTTGTGCTGAGCATCTACCCCTTCTTCATGGTCTTTAAGTGTGCAGGGTGAATCCTCGTTGCTCCCTGAAGATGTGCGGCGGTTGTTTGGAGGTTTTGTCTCGTCAGCTGGTCACGGCACTAGGGCGTGCAGACTCGCAAAGTCTCAGTGCTACAGGCAGGCTCGGCTATACAGGCAGTACCTCGAGACTCAGATTCTCTCCAACAGAGAAGGCCAAGCCGCCTGGCGAACTCTCCGAGAATACCAGTGTTCGACAGCCCAAACCACCAAATTCATCTGGACGCAGCACCTGTTGGAACTTCAGACAGAACTTCCTAAACAGCCGAGGACAACTCGGAGCACCGTCCACACACTGGAGGCCTTGAATCTACCGGATGACGGGTCTAGAGTTAGCGCTCGTACTTTTCGTTTCTTCTTCGTGTGTCCTTGTCCCCTGCTACGCTACAGTCTCGCTATGAATTTTGAGTAATTTGTAAGCAGTCCCAGTTATCAATAAGAGTTGTGACCGTGGTCGGAAGATTTCCACGTGAAAAAAAAACAGCACGATGCCATACGAAGTGTAGATCAATAATGAGAGCGTATGACTGAAACCGAAAAATTGTAGTGCTCTTGAGTGGAGAGGAAGGCAGCAGGGCACGCTGAAATAAGGAAAAGATTGGAGTTTTGGTTTTCTGCTGAACATTTTCTGAACATTATTCAGAGACTTGCATGCTTTTCTGGCGTTCAGAAAAGCCCGGTTCTTGAAACCAAGTGGAAAGAGAGCAAGCCCGACTACTTAGGAGCTAACACTCAGTCACATTTCGGGTATAAATTACAATATGGAAAGCAAAACATCGTATCTTCTCAAGCTGGGCTGATTCTTAACAGCTGTAATACAAAGCAAATGGGCGCGATGTTCGTTTTATTAAATTGTAGTGCGCTTTGCTCCGCGCTTTCCTTACCTCGTGTGGGGCACGCGATTGTTTCACTCTTGTGCGGTTATTTTAAATTTGTCTTTTACTTTAAGTTCGAAACTTGGAAAATATGTGTCTCTTCGAGCCACGTATTGTCACAGTATTTGCTACCAACAGCAACGCCTGTCGTGTGCTGTGTTTGGAAAATCGTAACACTCGGTGTCCTCACAAGACCCAGGTGGTGAATGAACCTTTTGTGTACAAATATCCGCTCAAATCAAGTATTCGCGCCATAAAGTCTACTTTCCAGCCACTGCACTAATAGAACTTCCCAATAAGTGTCTCTACGGGTAAACGCAAATGATTACGAGCTATTTAATCACATAATCCGGGTGTCCGCACCAAACAATACGTTCCTTCCAATGCACATTTCCGAATTACAGTCTTAGACGCAGCGCTCACATTCAGTGACAGCCACAGTACTCGAGTTTTGTCCTATGATATTCCCGTTGTCAACCCAATAAGACATCTGGCATATTACCTGGGTGCTATATCGAGATATTGTTTTCTGAAGTGGACCGTCGTCGAAGGCTGTTTACTGAGAGAGGTGCATAACTGTTGACAAAGGAGCCTCCCTTACAAAAATGAGCATTGCCCTTCTGTTAACCCAGTGTTGACATCATATAGCAACATCTATTCAACGAGACGCAACAGTGTTGACCATTGTCAAGCCGCTGTAAGCAAAACTATTCTTGAACTTAGGTCTACGCATTATTTGTTGACTAATTTCTGTTGAATTTATATTGAATCGTGCCTCATAGTAGCAAATGTAGCTAAATCTACCTCACGTAAATCAGGTCTGATCCAAATATACCTCGTGTAACCACAGACTGGCTATACACTTCATGCTTAGTACGAACGCAGCGCCTTTTCAGACTATGTTAATCCACTCAGGCTCTCCCTTTCATGCCACAAAATACTTACGCTGATGGAATGCACTCTACTCTCAGCCCTACGTTTTGCAGAGCATTCAATGTGCGCTCATGCAAAAGTGGCTCTACTAAGAACACCGCATTTGAGCCTGTACAACTGTACAGTAGGCAGAATATATACGAAGCCACAATAATAATTGAGATATCATAGCTGATTGCTAGTTCATATATATATATATATATATATATATATATATATTGTTGCTGACAGCGCCACGTTACCGCGAAGTACCAGTAGTGAGGTGTGACCCGTCGTTGCTTGCAGTTCTAGAAGCTGAATCATTTTTTTTACTTTTATGCCCAGTCAACAACACTAATACTGAAATGTTCAAAAAGTCAGTCAACAAGTATTCAACTATTTGGAGTGCCACTATTCAAAAATTTGGCAAGAAAATGATTTCTGTTCGTTTTGTTTCGGATTTACTGACCATGTTGAGTAGATTCAAAGGAACCGGCATAAAAAGAGAACACTAGTTTTTGTAAGGGACACAAGCGAACTGACAAGCAAATAAGAGTCATGTTGACACTGGTACTTATTAAACAGCTACCGACAATAAAATGGATGTTCCAGCGCATGTTGTTTCTGCACAGGATAGAAGATTTCAAGGAGGTGTTTTCGTATGTGACTTTGAGTACCTCAAAATGTATTTTTTTCTTGCGTTTGAACAATTATTAGAAAAAGATGCAAACAAGAAAAGATAGAAAGCTGGACTTTTTTTTCCAAGTTTATAACCTTAGATATGCGGCAACACTACTTAACTAGGATGGTAGCCATCTATGCAATAATTCTGCTTCAGAAGGGTTTTGTTTTTTGGAAACAGCGATAAAATTTATCCTTTGGGAAAGAAAACACAAAACCGTAAATATTTGCTACGAAATCAATATTCAAGTTCAGTCAAGAGAAGAGAGAATGGAGAAAAAAAAAAAACTCAAATAGGAGAAGGGGTATGGTGATTGAGAAAAAAATGGGGCCATAAGTACGCCTTAAAATACTTGAAAAGTACTGGGCCTACCCAGTGTCCTTAAGCAGTTTGTAATAGTGTCTTTTGTACCCCTGTGGTCATTTCTTTTAAACGCCGCACTTGGAAATGCCCCCTCAAAAAAGAAAAACCTTTCTTATGAATTTGTCGCATTTTATTCTTTGTTACCCCCAAATTACAACCTTCACCAAATCTACTTTTGCGGAATGATTGCAACAGTGGTGATAGTACGGAAAATGTATGACACGTCACCACACTGACGTTTATTCTACTCCGCAGGGTTACGACAGCACTGGCATTGGTAGCAGCGGCATATCTTTCAGAAGGGCATATCTGTTATGATTGGCAGGAAGATCTATTAGCCTGCGTTGACTTTGTCTTGCGTCCATATCCCCTCTAACTTATGCGGCTTCCGTTACTGGCCTTCAGTGTCCATCCATCCACCTAGTAGAGAAATATGGCGAACCTGAATGGTCGGCTTCTTTCCTTATATAGCTACCCTACTGCCTTTTTCTCTGCAGCCAATGAATCAAACCGAAAATATCCCCCTTTACGATGGCAGGTTTGCCCTATATTGCGCCAGCATACTATACTGCGTGCATCAGCAGCACATAGCATATAAACATACCAGAACACTTTCACACCGAACACTGAAAGTGTTGCAAAACATGCACTTGCAAAAATGCGTTTCTGAAGGTGTCGCAACTTTACTATTGTTCGGATGTTTCTGAAGCCATCCTAAGTGGCAATGTCGCTTTTGTAGGGTACGTCGCAGTTGTTGAGTTAGGCAAGCTCACCATGTAACAACTTCTCTTTCAGTGGCGTAGCCAGAAATTTTGTTCGGGTGGGGCTCATGTTGCAGCGCGGCCTCATAGAATTTGTGGAGGGATCAAACGCAAAAATAATAACTGCATTGCCATATTGGCAATTCCATTGTGTATTAGATGACGCTACTAACTGTCCAGACAAGTGAAATATTTATTTTTTTAAATAAAAGAATGTATTCGTATGTCTTAAAAATGGCGGCAAACATAACTGATACCAATGCTTCCATTTTTTTGCGTATTTAATAAGTAAAGAAAATATCACACGAAGTTTAGTACTATATCACTCCTAAACAATCAAAGCAGTGCATGCCTCTGATATTAGAAACGTAAAGGCCATGAAATTAGCAAGCAGAGAACAAATATTCTAATGAATCTTTGTCGTTCAAGAACCTTTACATTTTTGTACATATGCAACGGCCAGGAAAAAATCTTAACGACGCAGTCCTTCGTTCCAGTGTACTGCGCAGCAGTAGCTGTCACCGATCATGTATTGCCCAGTAATTGCACCGAACTTTTAGTCGCAACAACGAGCACGTGTATAAATTAGGAGTTCTGCAAAATGTGCATTATAAGTACGAAGATAAAATGGAGTATTCAAAACGTGAAGATACCATTTGATAAAGGACTAAAAAGCGTCAATGGAAACAAAGTTCCTGTATGCCTATATAATGTGTCAAACAAGGCAAATAAGCATCTTGCGCAATCACAGATAGTGAACTTTACACACGGAAAGACAGGCGATCCAGAACTATGATAGCAGAAGCCGCAATATGTACTTGGACCATGTTACGGCCGAGACAGCATCATATGGTTAGAATAATAGAAGAACATTGCATAAATAAATACAAAAGTACGTAATTTATTACTACCTGCACGACGACAATTATTCTGCACCCATAATTACAGAAGGGTATTCTTTTGGTTCAAAGAAAAAGTAAAAGCAGTTAGCTAAAAAGGAAAGAGAAGGACAAACAAAAGCCACGAATGATGCCGCAAGTTGAAATAACCAATATCCGAGTGTGTATCTTGGAAAACGCCGCGTGGCAGGGCTTTCAATAAGCAGGGTCGATCAAGATCAGTTATTGATGTCTACAAAAATTTCGTATTCGCATGGTAATTTTCATCATGATGCTAACTGATGCTTGCGTTGCGTGACTCCAGGCGCATGGGCGTTGCCACGAAATCCAACCAGAGTTAGCAATGCTTGTGCCAAAATGTCTTTTCTAGTCTGTAAAAGACATTGTAGGTGACAAATTCCAGAATGACTTCCGGCGCCGGTGGTTGTTTCGGTCAGCGGTGCTTGACAGTTCGAAAAAATTTCTGGGGGGAGGGGGGGATGAAGCCCCATAAGCCCCCCTCCCCCCCTGCCTACGCCCCTGTCTCTTTTATATTTTCTTTTTGTCAGAAAGTTGTGCCCCCGCATCCCTTACAGACAGCAGGTAAAAGCTCGAATTGAAATTCTTGGGAAGATTTGGTATAATTTTTGACCTTCATTTGGGTCTGGCTCTGTAGCCTTCCACGCGAATTCGTCGCAGAGAAGAAGAGAATGATTTAAAAATTTGTAGCCTAATCCATGCCACGCTCAGGTTACCCCCTGCAGGAATACATACTTGCTGTTCAGCGGAACAACAAGCAAGGTTGTCACCAAAGAAACCAGAAACTTCCATCCACTCTTTTCGTTACATCACTTGCAAGCTACCACGTGCTGGCAGCGATGACGTGGCGTGTACGACATGTCTACTTTGAATCCGCGTCTGTTCTCGGCGTCTGAGCGTAAGCATTTGTTTTAATTTCATTTACTTTCCGATGCTATCACAGTTTCCAGGTAAGGTCGGTTAGCCGGATGCAAGGAACGAGGACGCTAGCATTAACACGAGCATATTTATAGGCATTATATGCACGCGACGAGCCAACCAGACCCACGCACTATCATGCACGAAGGGAACGAACGCGAACATTGCAAGCACGTCCTCGAGATGACAAGAGCACATGCTCCGTACGGACGCATGCTCGAACGCGAAAGAGAGCGCCTTACAGAGAAAAGCACTCTGCAAGTCTGGCCGTTTCAAAATGATAAAAAGCTGCGTCGTTTTAGGAAGTCTCTCGTTGGTCATCTCGTGAGGACGTTGCGCTTTCATAAGCGGATAGAATTTTTCTCTCGCAGGGTTTATTTTACGTAAGGATTTGCTTTCTTTCTAGTTCTTCACTGCGTACAACATCAGCGCCACTTTTTTGGTGACGCTGTTGTTGTTCATGTCGCAAAAATCGCAAGAAAACTATTACGTGAGCATGCACTTTTGCATAAGCTTCTACAACCTGTGTATCACAGGCTGAGGAGCTCGCGGGGTATCTGTTGCTGAGGCAGCTGCGGCGGACGCGGTTGCTGTGACGCAGGTCTTTTATTTATTATTATTTTATTTTGATCTGTATACTGCCAGCCGCCTTTCGGTATATATCGAAAGCGGGAATGGTACAAGCATACGTAGTTGTATATTGCGATGCAATAAAGCAATATTTTAATCTTTCAATCCTGCCTCTCGCATCTCTTTCAACTCTTCTCTGTCTGCACGCGGGACTGATTGTGGCTCAGCTGGAGCCAGTCTACCAGGCCCGTGCACTTTCCTCTTTATACTTCCGCCAGTCACAACAACAACAACAGGTGAAAGCAGCAGCGCAGTTTGCTTGCGGCGCTGTTTATTTCGCGTCTGTTTTATTTGCCCAGTTTTCTCATGGCGTGGGCGAACAGACTGACAGAGGGACGGAGCAAAATCGGCGGACGAAGGGATGTGAAAATTTAACCGTTAAATGCATTTCTGCATTACAAACCGCAGCGGCAGCCTTGTGGCTTGAGCGTCGGTCTCGCGTGTGGGAGGGGCAAGGTAAGATTTCCAGTGCCGCCGAGTACTCACCGGGTTTCTAATGGGTAAAAGCTTCCCGGGCATGGTGCACGGATTTTGGGGTGAGAAAGGCTTGCGGAAGCCGTCTCTGGCCAATCGCCTTACGACGGATCGCTTATATACGTCGAAGCTACAAAACCCGCCATGTGCGGCAAATACCATTTGTTCCCATTTGTGAATATAAGAGAGTACAATATAAACCTCAGCTCTCTTTTCTCTTCTTCTTTATTACAACTTTTCACCTTCGGAACAACGGAGTATACTGCAGTTCTTTGGCCGTGAGGTGGAACATTTTTCCCCCGGCATTTTGTTTAAACCCGAGAAGTTTACAACGAAAAGGACTCTGTGATAACTGGCTGGAGTTAATGGCGGTGTGGTTGAACTTCGGAGACCCGCGTTGAAAAGTTATTGACGTTGCCGCGGTTAACGGCAACGGTAACTGCGTGTGGAAGCGATGCCTATTTTTATTCTTTTTTCATTTCTTGCGCATGAAGCTCTGTTTTCAATAAAAGTAGCAATCGGTTGCTATATGCCAACTTTATTTTGTCGTGCAGTGCCCCTGGACACACTATTTAGAGATATAGCTGTCTAAGCTGCATTAATTATAGTTTCAAGTTCCCACACTTCGCCATTCTTGCAATAAGAAACTTGTCGGTCGTGCTAATTATAATCCGTTAAGTTTGTGGAGCATACCAGGGGTGTTTAGAATATAGGAACGTGCACGTCGTGCAGAGGTCTGAAAGCGCGGGAGGTTGGAACAGGTGGGCGTTTTTGGTCCAAAGAGGGTGTCATAAAGCAGCGACGTGAAGTTAAAACATGTTTTTTTTTATTTTCCTACTGATTTGAATTCATTCGTAAGGTCGTAAATAAAACACAAAACAAATTCAATTCGCCAGACTTATAAGCGGATGTTTCAATTTTCGAATTAAATGGCGCTGCACGCGGCAAACGATTCAAAAAAGGCCAAAAGCATTCTTTGTTCGTTGCTTTTGCTTCGGTCATTATACGTGCATTATGTGCAGCAGAAAAATAACCAGATATATGTAAAAACATTTTATGCGTTTATTTTTACTTATTTAGCATTGCTTTCCTTGGTCGTAATGGAGCTACGTTCAATGAACCCAATTCTGGCGCCGCTGGGTAGAACAAACCGCTATTCTAAATGCGAGCAGTGCACACGTCCGAATCGTTGCGACTAGGTATTTTCTTGGGGTCCCCAACCACTGGACTCCTCTATTTCGAAAATCTGCAGTCTGAAAACTTACTATGTTTTGTGGCTAAATTGTTGGGCTGCGGGCGTCTTCAGACAAAGCAAAAGCTTCGCGCGCCTTTCATTTGTTGTGAACGCGAGACACAGGAAATTGGCAACGACGAATCGGTGCTGAGGCGAGTGGCTGCTTTGACGTGCGCCGCCATTTTGTACCAACTAAGGGCGGCTTGAGGCGCACGCTATTTCGGAAAAAGACGTAGGGAGTGCCTTCGGTTTGCGAAAACGCATTACGATGCCCCAAACGTCGTGGGTGCCCCAAGCCTTCGGGCCCTTCTTCTCTCTTTATTGCTGCAATGTTCAGCTTCTTCAAGTTTAGCACGTCCAGTACAAGTTCCAAGGCTAGACCGCCCCCCAGACAACAAGACTCCTCGCCAGCCTATATCAGGCAATAGCATGCCGCCGTCATTGTCTGCCTCCAGAAGGGTTTGCTAATTCCCGCCATTAAAGAATTTAAAATGTGGAGACCCTGTTGTCTATATGTGCTTTATTATTCAGTCAAAAGCACTTCTTCAGAATAGGAAGCAAGTTATTGTTTCGGAATCAATCAACCCTCGAGAGACCCCGAAATGCAGACGCTAAATATATATATATATATGGTTCGTTAGGGTTTAACGTCTCAAAGCGACTCAGGCTATGAGGGACGCCGTAGTGAAGGGCTTCGGAAATTTCGGCCACCTGGTGTTCTTTAACGTGCACTGACAACGCACAGCACACGGGCCTCTAGAATTTTTGCGTTCATCGAAATTCGGCCGCCGCGGCCGGGATCGAACCCGCGTCTTTCGGGTCAGTAGCCGAGCGCCGTAACCACTGAGCCACCGCGGCGGCCATGTATGTGTATATATATATATATATATATATATATATATATATATATATATATATATATATATATATATATATATTAAGGAGATTAACGATTTAACGTTAATCTCCTTGCCCGAATATAAACCTGCACTCACGGTTTCTTTCTCCCTTTTATCAATTCCCGTAGGAACAGCGGCCTATCACGAACTCTTTGGTGTTTTCACAACACGCGTTGCTGGGCCTACATTCATGCTTGTCGACCTTAGTTTGGTGACGCATGGTATATGGACACCAAGCTGTAACATTTCAATGAGAAAGCACCGCCGGTACGCTAGACGGCAGCTACTGCATCCGCTTGTAAGCATCAAAGCTGAATTAGGAGTTCGGAAACGTTTCGGCTTTCTCAGTTTATTTCCCTCGAAGACAGAAGTGCAGATCTGAAGGTGTTTTTTGGGTGTGTAGTAGGTTGGAGTTTCCTTCGCGGCATCGATTTACCGCGAGGGGTGAAAACCATTGTTACGAGCGTTCAGGGCTATAGTATTTCCACAAGAAAACGAAACCACTGAAAGTGCAATATCCACAGCTTGCAGTTGGTAACATGGGTTCATGTGCTCATCTTAGCTTCACAGTATAGGCAGGAGTATGGTTATGCGGTGAAGAATATCGAGAGGAGGAATTCTTTTATTGGCCTAGTCTAAACATTCTTCCAGCTTCTGATAGCGAACTCGGAATGTACGAGTCGGTGCAACAGCGACGAAAGACAGGCGTACTACTGGAACGTTAGTAAACTTATCCGCCAGCGGCATATCCACTTTATGTGCAACTACAGTTAATATTTTTCGATTTTAGAAAATCCAGAAACCTTGCGGCACGCTACAGTGGTTATGACTCGCCGGTGGTTTAAAGGGGATTAACTGCGATGACTCTTGTGAATGCCACTTTAACATGCGTTCCACCTATAGAGGCATTTTTGCAGTGACGGAATGTAGTCTGCAGGCAAGCAGGGCAGTCTAATGTGTTCTTGCTCAGCGTGCTTCTCACCTCCCGGTTCATCCTCTGCCGGTCGCTCTTTTTGTTTGGCAGTTGTGGTGCCAAAATGGCGCTAAATAGTGCCGCATGGATGCCGGTTGGGCCATCTAGCACATCTGTCCAGACGAAGACAAGTCCCCTTGTCGAAACGTTGGCTCAAGCAACCTGAGGTTTTCCCCTCCCTTGTTCATTTTGTGATCGCCAAGGACAATCTACCACACCCTCTCTCTACCATGGACTCATCGTTTCTAAAGGTATTCCTGATTTTTTTTAAGGGGGGGGGGGGGGGGGGCGCAGCGGAGAGGTAAATAACCAATTTAGATATTCTAGCTTTATGTAGGCCACTAAAATGAAAGGAATCCCGGAAAGTCGTATTATGATTGTGCGTGTTCATTTCACAGAATCTAACATAACGCTTCTGCTTCCGATCATCTGAGCTCTGCAATTTACTTCAGCTCATCAGCTGAAGCCAGAGCGCGCGAGTAACGCATGTACTACCTCCTAGTCAATGCCTATGAATGTTTTCAGACGAATTCGATGTCTCTGGCTTATTCTTCTAGCTTATATATATATCCCAGAGGGTCGCCGTTGTCACCGAGGAAAATGCTCTATTGGAGCGTGATTCGCATAACCCTCGTGCACAGAATTTTGCGACTGCTTTCTTAATGCAAGCTGTCCCTCTATTGACGATTATTTTGACGTGCTCTCTGTTGCAACGCTGCTGAGGATAGGTTCAGGCCACATCTTCCTCCGGCAATTTGTTTTTTCTTTGCCATGTTTGGGCTGTTCTCTTTTCCTCATTAGATGAGCGTGTGTCACCGACCCAAAAGATTGTTGAATACGCGTAGAAGTCTGGTCGCAAATAATACGGAGTAGGCAGTCAAGCCTACAAATGCAAAATTCTGCATGGCTTGGGCATGAAAAGTAGGCATTGTATGTACTACCGTCTTTGCCAAAAGTAACCGGGAGCAGGTGGTTTGTTTGTTAGCCGCGTAGCGAATCACTTACGGCAGCCCTTAAGCTATGAATCAGTGTAAAGTAAGCGAGCCCTTTTCTTCACGTTTTGACACCTTTCGGACTTCAAGGGTACCGTAATAACTCTGTTATACGGTTGAGAAGCAAAAACCTGTTGCTCAGTTACGTTTGGCAAAGGGGGTACCCGTATGATCGTGTAAGAGACAGAAGAGTGAGTACACGTGCGTGCGCGCGCGCTCGCTCGATCACCGACTGCTGTGTATGCAGTTTAATTTCCTCTTTTCACAGGCTAAGTTAGAATGCGAGCTCCTCACGTTCCCTCCATTAGTACGATTGATAGCAGTGATAGGGTTTAGACTGGTTTGTTGTGCATTGTAGAATAGTGAAAGCACACAGAATACGAAGGCACAGAAATATGTACACACATTGCGCTCACTTTCAATTCATTCTATTCATTCGAGGAAGCGGTATTTATGCTCTTGGTGCTGGTTTCTGCATGCCCACAACGCTACTACCAGTTAGTGGTAAACAATCAATTTTTCCCTTTTCCTCCTTTTTATCGAGCTTCTCCTGACCCCGACGAAAGATAAACCATTGTTTTTCGAAAGCAGTGTTGCTGGAGTACTTAAGCAAGCGTCATCAGCTTACGCAGTTTTCACTACATCTGCAATTTCTCGTGTAATTTTTCATTGACTTATGAAAATCGCTTTATATTTATGAAACTGACGACACAGCGTTCTTGCACTTAAGACGATGACGACTCAGATGCCCTTCTTCTCTGTATTCCACATTACAGTCATTTCCACCTGTTTTTTCGTTTCACGAAATTTACATGCGTCGAGATATAAACGCAAAATGCCCCTCACAGTGCAGCTCTCTCAATAATACGACTGCTTGTGCTCGAAACACCAAAAGAAAAATCTGAAATAGATCCGTGGCTTCCATCACTGCCTTTGCATTGCCTCGCGCTGGCTACTAGCCTTTTTTGTCGTCTATAAAGCCCAATTCCGCAATCTGTCGTCGACGGACTTGCGTTTCAAAACTGTATAAGTGCGTCTGCGGCTAAGAAACGTCAGATAGGTATTGCGCAGCAGCGGCAATTTTCTGCCACGGCTCAAGGAAAGGAAAGTTCGGTTGGCTTTATGAAACCTTCGTGCACACATAGTTCAGAATTTCGTAATACAAGCCGGCCTGAAACTCACCTTTCAACGACACAAAAATCGAAATAGCCTTGTATCAATGACAAGAATATAAGAGAGTACAATATAAACCTCAGCTCTCTTTTCTCTCCTTCTTTATGACAACATTACACCTTCGGAACAACAAAGTATACTGCAGTTCTTTGGCCGTGAGGTGATTCAGAAGGATCATAGAACTGTCAGCACGGATTTCGGCTGTAATATTTAAACATTTGGCGGAAATTCCTAGCTACAGTTTCTCTTCCCTGAAAAGAGGACATTTGCGCAGAGCCGTCCTATATTTCTTATTGCATAAATATTGTCAGTATATGTGGAACCAAGAAAGTAACTTTGCGTGAGAGCCATTGATTTGCTGCCGTTGAAACTTGGCGCAGAACCGGCGTAATGTGGTTGATCGTGGCGTATAGTAGGCTTAGGGATTTCGGAACTCAGTACTATCCCAGTTTTACGACGGCCCTCTCGATTTCGTTCCATCAATATAGCTGAAATATTTGCCGGTAATCACGGACTCTACTGTGCGTGAGAATCGCTTACTTGGCTTGGACCCACCAGTCTGAGCATAGCCAGAAACTTAGTGTCTCAGACTCTACAGTGTATCGCTAGAATGTCCCATTCGGCTTTAAATGTCTCTTCTCGTAGCTGCATTCTGCCGTCTCATAAACTGGCGATCGTTCAAGCATACCCTTTCTTCATCCTTGCTGTCGACCTCGGTGCCTGTGGAGACAGCGGTGATGAAGTGGTTCACTGTTGCGTGCGCCCTCTTTGCGTTGAACAAATAAGCCGTCTTTTTTGCGTCTCAATCCGGCTACGCTACCACCCATAGTTTCACAACAAAAGTCGCGGCGAGTGCTTTGACTCGTCATCGTGGTAGAAAGTTGTGGACGTTGTTTTGCTTTTCCTTTAATCCAAACACCAGCGTATTTTCCGCCCATCACGTTGTCCTTTACCGTTTCTCTGCCTCTTGTCTTTTAATAGGAGCTTTCTTGAGCGGTGGAAAAAGTGGACAACTGGATTAGCCGTTCGTCAACTTCGGCAGCGTTCCCTTGTCCGACACCCTGTCCTGACGACCACACCTGCAGGCTTAAAGTGTTGTGGACGGTGACCTGCCGTCGCCTCAGTGGGGAAACGGGACAAGCTCCCGGGCATCTTCAACGGGAAGAAGCCCTGCCGCTGAGGAAGAAAACACTCGAGCGCCGTAAAGGCATCGCCACTTCTCTTACGGGGAGCCGGTCATACCTTAGATTACTCGATATCTCACCGTAACAGCATCCGTTCCTGGGCATAAATTTGAATATTTGAACAAAAAACTTCCGGCCCAGAAACGACACAGAAACTTGTTTCATGCTATCGTCACTTCGCTGTTCGGACAAGGTTCAAAATAAATTTCGCCAGTCATCAATACTACCGCAAAAAAAGTCTTGCTATGGTCGCGCTATTCGTGTCTGCCGAGCTCCTGTACCCCCCGAGATACTTTCATGATCATATTGGCTTCCACGCACAACACGCACCGTATATTGCGCATAGGAACCGGAATTAATTTTGTTGCCCTCTTTCGTATTGCCACTCTGTTTCCATTCGCTTCAAATCGTCCTTTTAGGTAGCAAGGTTTTTATTTCCATCCATGTCTTCTAACATATGCAATATTGCCACTTCTCGGCGTGGCTTGCCACACCTGAAGGCTACGATCTGTCAGCTTTGGACCAATCGGCGACAGCGAGTCTCCAGTACTTCTTTCTTTTTAAAGAATGTTAAAGTGGTCATCAAAATAACTTTTTTTTTTGCCGTTAACCTGCAGCAGTTCTGTTGTGTCCCCTTATTGCTTTTGTGTGTGTGCGCCCCCCGCGTCCTCCTCCTAACGACAGTTCGCATCCTCCTCCTAACGACCACTCAATCCTCCTCCTAACGACCACTCAATCCTCCTCCTAACGACCGCTTGCCCCTCGTCGCACGCTGTCGCCGGATGCCCCCCCACGGTGCGCCCCCGCACCCTCCTCCTGTTCTGGGAAGCCACTCCCTCCCGTGGACGCTTGTCCGCTAGAAGTAAGCGTACATCACTTTCTTCGGGCGGCCAGTTCGGCTCCTGCCTCGGTCGACGCTGGTCGCACCCTCATCGGCTTTAAATAAACGAAGTCTAAAAGTACCGTGTGCGTCTTTCGCTGCATTCAACACAGCGACCGGACACGACAGTGGCGACGAGAAAGTGGATTCGACCCGCGCTACGCAACGCTATTGACAAGCCATGGCTACGCGAGGGTTTCCCAATCAGATACCAGAGTTCAACGGCTCATCGTGGTCATCGTGGGTTGGACGCCTTCAGTTCTACTTTGAAGCTAACAACATCACAGACCCAGCCTTGAAGAGGGCCAACCTGCTGACGCTGTGCGGGGAGCAGACCTACGATACTGTCTGCGCCCTTATTCAGCCAAGCACACCAGCGGCAGTGTCTTACGACGACATCGTAAAAGCGCTGCAAAAGCACTACGACCCAAGGCCATCCGAGGTCTACAGCCGGGCTCGCTTCCAACGACGAGATCAACTGGGAGGAGAAACTGTGAGCGCCTACGTAGCCGCGCTCAAGAAGCTCGCTGCCGACTGCAATTTTGGAACGCTGTCGACAACAGCTACCGGGCAGGAGGGAGACGCAGCTTCTTCTGCTAACACCACCATGCTTCCCTTGGACGTGATGTTACGCGACAGATTTGTGTGCGGACTGAGTGACGAGTCACTGCAGCAGCGCCTGTTCGCTGAGAAGGACCTCACATTCAGCAAAGCTTACGACATCGCCGTTCGAGCGGAGAGCGCCGGTCACCAGCAGAGAGGGATTCGCCGGAACACCGAGCCGGTACACCAGACAAGCAACCAGGTGCGCAAGCCTTCTGTTGTTGTAAAATCGGTCAAAAAGGCACAACGCTGCTGGCGGTGTGACGACCAACACAACCCCCAGGGATGTCGATTCCAGTCAGCCACGTGTAACTTTTGCCACAAGCGAGGGCATATCGAAAGAGCATGCATTACGAAACGGAGACTTGCCAAGATAAAGTCACCTTCCCAGCCTAATCACAGCGTCAACGCCTCAGAGAATACGCCGCTATCTGATCTCCATGGAACAACATCAGCAACACCATCTGTGTTGTACGACCTGAACACCATGAATCTCGGCACGCGACCGAAGATTTTTACAGAAGTAAGCGTACATCACCAGCTGATTAAGTTCGAGGTGGACTCCGGCGCAGCCTGTACTCTGATCAGTGAGGACACGTTCCGAACTTCATGGCCATCTGACGCACCCGCCCTGCAACAAGACGACACGCACCTGCGAACGTGGTCAGGACAGAATCTGCCACTATTGGGCTCTGCCAACGTGCAGGTTAACTACAACGGCCAGACCCATACGCTACCTCTGCTTGTTGTGAAGGGCACAGGATCAAGCCTTCTAGGGAGAAACTGGTTTTCTCCACTAGGCGTGATGATATGCGGCATACACCAGACGCCGAGCCAGAACATGGTTGAGCAACTGCAAGAGAAATACGGAAGAGTATTCTCGGAAGAGATTCCAGGAAACGAAGGGCCCCCGGTCACACTGGAGTTGTTGGACAACGCGCAACCCAAATTTCTGAAGGCCAGGCCGGTGCCGTTTGCTCTCCGAGATTCAGTTGAAAAAGAGTTGGACAAACTGGAGCAGCAAGGTGTCATCGAGCCGACGCAGCATTCAGAATGGGCCACACCACTTGTCGTAGTTCGCAAGAAGAACGGAACCATACGACTCTGCGGAGACTACCGGAGCACCGTCAATCTTGCGACTAAAGCGTCCTCTTACCCGCTACCGACACCTGAAGAAGTATTCAGTGTACTGCGTGGCGCAAGAGTCTTCAGCACATTGGACCTCACCCAGGCGTATCAGCAGCTGAAGGTGAGCGAGTCAACTGCTGAATTATTGGCAATTAACACACTGAAAGGCTTGTACAAAGTCAAGCGACTGCCTTTTGGCGTAGCTGCAGCCCCGGCCATATTTCAAAAATTCATGGAGACAGTGCTTCAGGGCATCCCAGGAGTTTGTGTCTACCTTGACGATGTCATCATCAGTGGCACTTCCACTGAAGAGCATGCAGTGCGCTTAGAGCTCGTTCTCGAAAGGCTAGCAAACGCTAATTTGTGCATAAGCAAATCGAAGTGCTGTTTTGCGGTGCCAGAGGTGCAATTTCTGGGACACCGAATTGATGCGGAAGGCATTCACCCTACCGAGGACAAAGTGCGAGCGATCACAGAAGCACGAGCTCCAACAAACAAGCAGGAGCTACAGGCTTTTCTCGGACTCTTGACGTTCTACGACCGGTTCTTGGAACAAAGAGCTACCGTGGCCAACGACTTATACCAACTCCTTCGGAAAGATGTGACATGGACATGGTCGCCACGCCATCAGCAGTCATTCGATGCCCTGAAAGACCTGATTCGAAGATGTACAGTCCTCCGCCACTACGACGAAAGGAAGCCTCTGCTTTTGGCTTGCGACGCATCACCGTACGGAGTCGGCGCGGTTCTATCGCAAACTGACGAGCAAGGAAGGGAAGCTCCCATCGCCTTCGCCTCACGTACGTTGTCGCAAGCAGAACGCAACTACGCGCAACTTGACAAAGAAGGGCTAGCCATCGTCTACGCGGCGACACATTTTCACCAGTACATTGCCGGCCGGAAGGTGACCTTTATAACCGATCACCGACCGCTATTGGGCATTCTGGGACCACAAAGGCCTATGCCACCAACTTTGTCTCCGCGAATGACACGTTGGTGCATCAAACTCTCAGCGTACGACTACGCTCTGGTCTACCGCAATGGGAGTAAACATCAAAACGCCGATGCGCTAAGCCGTCTGCCACTAGACGCAACTGTTGACGAACCATTTCCACCAGGAGACGTTCTGATGTTCGAAGCACTGCCAGAACCTCCGCTTACAGCAGGCACAGTTGCAGCATCTACGCAGAAGTGCGCAGCTCTCCGGCTAGTTTACACAGCTGTTCAACAAGGCAACGTGCATAAACTCAAAGGGGACAACTTCGACGCTTACCGCAGGCGAGCTACAGAGTTGAGCACCCATCGCGGCTGCATCATATTTGGGTCCCGAGTTGTGATGCCGAGAGAACTACGCGCACAAGCTATGTCTCTCATCCACGCCGGACATCGGGGCATCGTTGCAATGAAAAAGTGTGCCAGAAGCTACATGTGGTGGCCTGGCATTGACAACGACATCGAAACAGTGGTGCGAGAATGCAAGCCTTGCCAGAGCAGCCGGAGCGCCCCGCCGAAAGCTCCTGTCCCAGAATGGGAAAAGCCAGACACACCATGGCACACACTGCACATTGATTTTGCAGGACCAATTGAGGGCTGCACTTTCCTTGTGGTCGTAGATGCCTACACAAAGTGGCTTGAGATAAGGCAAATGGGACAGACGACTTCGGCAGCAGTCATTGACAACCTCCGATCACTATTTGCAACGTTCGGCCTGCCGCGCAAGGTAGTGTCGGACAACGGAACACCGTTTGTGTCTGCGGAGATCCTCAAGTTTTATCGCGACAACGGGATCTCATCAGTTACATCGGCCCCCTACCACCCAGCGACAAACGGACAAGCCGAGCGCTACGTAGCCGAGCTAAAACGCGCCCTTGAAAGAGATCAGACAGGCTCGCTGCAGCGCCGCCTTGCGCGCTTTCTCTTCAAGCAGCACACGACGGTTCAGAGCACAACAGGCGAGACCCCCTCGAAAATGATGTTCGAGCGTGAAATGCGAACCCAGCTCACAGCCATCCTCCCCGAGCCAAAGGCAGAGACGTTCCGGGAAGAAAAAGCAATTCCGCGCTGCGGCACGCTTAATGAGGGGCAGCGCGTCCTCGCCCGACAGTTTCTGAAAAAGCCACGCTGGGAGGAAGCTACAATTGTCAGACGCATAGGCCTGCGCTCTTGGCTCGTCAACATACATGGCACAGTAGCACGCCGACATCTCAACCAGCTGCGTAGATTTACGACGCCGTCTGAGAGCTGTCCGCCAGCGGAGAGAACACGTGCACCATCTTCCCACATAGCCTGGCATCTCTTCCCGGAAGAAGAGACTTCGCCCAGGACAGACCCAGGAGACACAGCGAACAACAGCCAGCCTACAAGTGTTTCTCCCCCGAGCGCACAAAGCCAGCGCGCCTCCACGCGTGAGCGCCGACCCCCTGCACGATACCAGGCAACTTTCTAAGGGGGAAGGAAGTGTTGTGTCCCCTTATTGCTTTTGTGTGTGTGCGCCCCCCGCGTCCTCCTCCTAACGACAGTTCGCATCCTCCTCCTAACGACCACTCAATCCTCCTCCTAACGACCACTCAATCCTCCTCCTAACGACAGCTTGCCCCTCGTCGCACGCTGTCGCCGGATGCCCCCCCACGGTGCGCCCCCGCACCCTCCTCCTGTTCTGGGAAGCCACTCCCTCCCGTGGACGCTTGTCCGCTCCCTCCTTTCTTCGGGCGGCCAGTTCGGCTCCTGCCTCGGTCGACGCTGGTCGCACCCTCATCGGCTTTAAATAAACGAAGTCTAAAAGTACCGTGTGCGTCTTTCGCTGCATTCAACACAGCGACCGGACACGACAAGTTCAAAACCACTGCAAATTTCGCACTGATATAACAAGCCGATGCAATCACAGATAACAGAGACATATTGCCCACCCTAAATGGTCACGCTTAGTTATCCGATTCATTAGAAAGGATTTTTGAATAAAGCAGACGGCACCTAGGCTATTCTTGTGTCTCGCGTTTCGATGGAGAACTACACTGTGCTATGGGAAGAAGCTAACTTTCTCTGGTCCACAAGCGGCCGTTTCGCCCGGTTGCGAAGAAGCGCACAGTAAGATGGAGCGGTAGTGGTCTTCTTTCAGCGAAAAAGAGCAGACGAACAATCACGGAAGCAATAAACATTCAGAAGGGATTTTTTTCCACTCTACAGCTTTCAAGTCTCGCCTTGCGAAAATCTATCCTTCGTCCCAAGAACAACTTTTGCAACAGAAGTGACAGACGATCAATGCTTAAAATAACGGAAAGTTAGGCCAGTTGGTTATGCATTATATTGTAGCGCAAGACAACAAAGGCAACAGACTAACGCTCGTCCTGTCTTCAAGTCTGTCGTCATTGTTGTCGTGCGCTATCAATGTGGTTGCTGCAGAGGTGCATGCGCTTTCACTGCGTTCCAGTTGTATGATAGATTTTTATTGAAGTGAATTCACTCACGACTGTTGTAATCGGACCTGCAGGAGACGCCGGAGTGGAGCCGTCAAAGAGCGGCAGCGCCGCGCTGAACCAGCTACAGCGCTACATGGAGTGCACGACAGCGTTGTATCGCACGCGCATGGGCAAGAGCTGGCCATGTGAGGAGCACATGCCAACTGCGTGGCGTGGAACGCTCGTCAAGAGATCACGCCATCCTCCTCACCCGCGACTCGCCGCCTCCCCCACCGGCTCTGATTGGCCGCTATGATTTCCTTTTCTCTTTTTCCTTTTCGCTATTATTTCCTCTCACTGCACCGTCCTTCTAGAATCCTCTCAACTCCATCCTCCATTCCTCGCTGACACCTAGGCTTCAAACTTCAAACGACGGTCACTTTTTGCGACGAATGGCAGTACTATACTATATCTCATAAGTAACTTGCTGCACTGCCAAAGGCGGATACCTCCTCAGACAAATGGGAGAGCGCATTAAACGTGTTCGTCCGTGGCCATCGTCTGCGTGTCGTCTGCTCGCGGCGTACACAGATATGGTCAGCAAAGACTATAAATCGACGCTGTCTACGTACCATAAGCGTATGCACACTTACGCGTGCTAAACGCAAGCATTATCTGGGGAACTATGCCATTTGACACATTCGCATTTTTAGTTAAGCGTATGCAAACAGAGACGCAACGGTAGCACAGCCTAGTGGCGCCATCTGGTTGTTAGAACGGGAAGCATTTTTGTCAACAAACTGACGTTCTTCTTTAGGACTATAAACATAGAGTAACATAAAAGTAAAGAGCGGACACTCGGGCCCTTTCGCGGCCGAGTTCGGCACTTCCCCGTTTCCGCCAGATGGCACCAAACGTGCAAATAAAAAAAAAAGAAAAAGAGTATGGTCTTGGCATGTCTTGGCTTATTTCTGCGGAGTGACTGATGCGCTCATTGTCACCCTGACAGAATGCACGTAGTAGGTTCACTGCCGCTTGCCAAGCGCACGCGATGCGTGGCATAACGCCTTTGCGGCTTGTGGGTGACGTGTTCGCCGCGGCGTCCAGGCAAGCGATCAAAGCCAAACGCTTTTGACGAGCGTTGCACGTCGAAACCTGGATAATCGTTGCGTGCTCCGTAATCGTCACGCTGGTGGCCGGCTGCTCAGCTGGGCAATGTGACACCGCCTCCTCCGCGAGAGTGCAGAACGCACAAGACGCAATGAAAGTAGAGCCTCCAAGATTCCTGTTGATGCTATCATCTCTGAGGCCAGTGCGTTTCCCCGGGTCCGCTATGTGCGCTGTGCACAAAAGTAGGCCGCTGGGGCCTACTGGGGAGTGTCCGCTCTTTACTTCTATATTACTCTATGCTATAAACAGCAGACTCGTCACTTGAAAAAAAAAATGAAGCAAATTTATCGCTGATAGGTTTTCTTATAGGCGAGATGAGACGATGTGAAAGCCCGGTGCCCCATTTATCTCCAGTGAACGTACTGAAAACGGCAGTAACAATGACGAATTCAGTCCGTGACGAGAGCCGCCGCGGTGGCTCAGCGGCTATGGTGCTCGGCTCCTGACCCAAAAGACGCGGGTTCGATCCCGGCCGCGGCGGCTAGAATTTCTTTGGAGGAGAAATTCTAGAGGCCCGTGTACTGTGCGATGTCAGTGCACGTTAAAGAACCCCAGGTGGTCGAAATTTCCGGAGCCCTCCACTACGGCGTCTCTCATAGCCTTAGTCGCTTTGGGACGTTAAACCCCATAAACCAAACCAAACCAGTCCGTGACGAGAGGGCCTGCTTTGAAGGGCGCTACCATTTTGGAAACGATGCTTTAGAGCACGCAAGAGTCACGCACGCAAAACTCGGGCAGTAGCGTACGTTAAGGCTCGATATGAAAAAGCATTTGGCGCATGCGCTCTTTAAGGTACATTAACCCATATGCCCGTATGCCCATTTTATACTGGCACGATATTTCTCAGCGTCAGAACGTTGCCTGTGCATTCACGCAACTTTGGTAGTGCTGCGAGGAACTACTGGGATGGAGCATAATGCTAACGCATTAAAACGGATTTTCACCGGGATCAGCATTGAAGCTGTAGCACCGTACCTCTTGTACAGATCGAGGGCAAAACGCTTGTCTAGAACACATTCTGGGTGTCTTTCGGGCTGAACATGTGATATCTAGCGATAACATTTGGTTAAAAATAGTCTGGATATAAGCATGTGCATTTCAACACATAGGGTTTCATCGTCATTTTTGCCTTCCTGGCCGCAGCGGCTTTGAGAGCTGCAACACACAATTCGGTCGTTCTGTAAAGTTATTTTGCCCTCGACAGTTCGAGGAAAGATAAACAGAGGAGCTAAGCAATGGTTCGAGAATAGATTGCTGTGGTTGTACTGTGACTGCTGTCCCGCAGTCCCAGTATACGGGTAGCCCAGACACGCGCAGCGCGCTTGAACGCTTAGCCGGTACGAAAAAGCAAAAGTGATGAAGTGAACTCTACAACGCCCACACCATGGTCTGCGTTTATGCCATGTCCTGCAATATTGGACAAAAATTTTCAATATTTATTTATTGGAACGCACTGTTAAGGTAATATTGAAGGTAATAATCCCTACTTCCGATGCTTAGCGAAATTTTTCTTTTCAAATTTTTCCATCGCTCGCTTCGAGCAGTTAAGGCTGCCATTGGAAACCAATGAAGAACGTTTTCGACGATAGCAGAAATTTTGATAGCAAACAATGTGAGTCTGCCGAAGGGAGATCTGCGGATATATTGATTTTAACATGGTGAAATTACAATATGTGAAAAATTGCGCTCATAAACTCTTTCCTGTTGAAAGATGATTTTGTCCAGCATTTCTAGGTGCGGTACGACATCGCACACGAAGACCCAATCCAGGCTGGCCACTATATATGCAGGAAGCGCTCTGACCACGCAATTAATTGATAAAGAACAAAGATTACCCGCTCTTGTCGCATGCCACAGTTTGTGTAAACGATTATGAGCAATAGTCGTGTTTCTCGAAAATGGAGATAGGCATGGCATTGTAATGCCATCGGCTCTCTCGCTTAATCACTCCCTTTTCGTTCTTCCACTGTGGAGCTGGTTTAAGCTCGCTCCTGCAATGGCTTCTTTTCTATCTGCGGCTGCTGCTGCTGCTGGTTCGCATTAGTAAAAGGCTTCTGGACTGTCATGCTGGCGACTTTCAGCGTCGAAGAAATTTCCACCCATCTTGTGTAACTGTTTCACGAAACGTCACGGAGTAAGCATAAGGTCTCTCGTGTCTGTTTACAGCTCGCAGCATAATACTGCTCCTTGCATATCTCGTCAAGACGCCTACTTCCTTGACACTAGAGATTAGCGCCACAAGGCTATAGCCACCTGTAACATATTGCGAGCCTCGTTGCCTCTTCGGCGAAGGTCAAGCTCAGTATCAGCCTGCTTTGTGACACACTAGTGCGACGTGTACCGCAGCTTAAGGTAAAAAATTGAGATCACCGTTCGTCTCAAGGCACCGGGAAACAAGGAAATGTTCTGCCGTTTGACTGTCTCAATTCTTCTCTAGAGAGAAGCGTAACTACCCCCCCCCCCTCCCCCAGTACACTACGGCATTTGCTCCCAGGTTTCTTCAACACCCTCAGTCGCGGGACGGCTGCAAAAAGCCGATGAGGCCCACTCCGGGGTCACCCGCAAAGAATGCCAAATCAAATTTTTTCTGCTACTTCCATAACTGCGCTGAAAAATCTACTTCGTTTGACTTGAATATCTTACGCGTGTATTTCATTCACGTGTGTGTCTTTTTATTCACTTCACCTGCAAGGAACAGTTGACCTTTTTGTTGTTGAATTGTTTTAGAGGGCTGTACACTGAATGCAATAAAAATTATGTGTTGCCGCGCCACCTTGCAGGGCCAAGTACCACAAGTCGCTATTGGCTCAGACGGGTCTGATGAATACTGTAATTAACTATGGTGGCAATAAAGATATTATTGTTATTATCTCTTAAATAGCACCTTGATTCATTTTTTTCTTATGTTGCAGCTATATCTATACATCTGACTGTCGGATTGCATCAGAAATGGCGAAATTCTAGAGGCCCGTGTACTGTGCGACGTCAGTGCGCGTTAAAGAACCCAAGGCGGTCGAAATTTCCGGAGCCCTCCACTACGGCGTCCCTCATAGCCTGAGTTGCTTTGGGACGTTAAATCCGCATAAAGCAAACCAAACCAAGCCTCATAAGTGGTTTTATTTTGGGCCAAGTCCAGCAAGCCTGTCTGTGAAGTTGCTTGGGAATTTTGTGCAGTATACTTCATTATTATTATTATTATTATTATTATTATTATTATTATTATTATTATTATTATTATTATTATTATTATTATTATTGGTTTGGTTTATGGGGTTTAACGTCCCAATTATTATTATTATTATTATTATTATTATTATTATTATTATTATTATTATTATTATTATTATTATTATTATTATTATTATTATTATTATTATTATTATTATTATTATTTATAGGTTTAGTGTTCTTCTCGTGCAATGTACGTATCCGTTCTGTTATCAATGAAATCGGTACCTTTGGAGTGAAACATGAAAATGGCCTCGAACAATTCCATTGCATATAAAGAATCGCCTGCAGTAATAGTACTACTTTTTATAGGATGTACTGTAAAAGCATACCGACGAGAGTGAAGCACAACTGCGTAACAAGAAACAAGATTCCGTTGCTCGCCCTAACGAAAGCCTGCAGTGGTGCTCTCTAGAGGAGGAATCGCGTTTTCCCCCTCGTAACAGAAACATAAGTCATCTCGAAGAATAGAGATCCGAGGACTGGGGCTTCAGTGACTCGCGAGGTGACAGCGTGCCTTACTTGCTCGCTATTTGCTGCACTGTCAACGGCGGAGAACTCTTTCCCCACCCGCTTCCTCCTCCGGCTACACATTACAGGGGAACGCTGCTTGGCGCACCTCATCGCATTTCTCGACCGCCTTCGCTGTGGAAGCGCCCCACAGAACGTCGGGTACAGACGCAAGTGCCAATGTTTATGACCATGCGTCGCTTTGATGCTGTTTGGCTCCGGAAAAAGAACTCAAGGAGCAACAAACGGTTCTTTTGTTTTTTTTCGCCGAGAAAGAAGGCTCGATTTCTTCGTCCTTGCTCCTGGGAGAGCCCATGGCATGGCAGGCCGGCGACGAATGACAAGAAACAAAAAACAACACTGATCGCTGGCAATCGAAATTTTCTTCTGGGCAATCGGTTCTCGTTGACAATGCTGCCTGCTTTGACCAATCACAGTCGCTGGAGCGCCATTTTAGAGTACTGGGCGTGACTTCGTTCAAGAAATCGGGAAATAAAGCTGGCATTTCGAGAACTGCTTGCACAGCAATATCGACTACGCAGTAGAGTTACCATTTCACGCAGTCAGTGGGCGCTTTAGGTTCAAGTATTGCTTGAGGACCTGTTTAGTGCGAGTGGTTCGTTTGACTTGCCCTCTTCCTTTTCGGCGAGTCTTTGCCGACGATGTACAGTAAAAAACCAATCCACTCTTCCATTAGCGCTAGATGGTAAGGTTCCTCTAAAAATTATCCATCTTCTATTAGACTCAGATGAGTGTAGCTTCAGCTTGATAAAAACCTGTCTGGTTTTTTAAACATTATGCGTGTTCGGACTAAAACTCGTCACCCTGTCTCACCGTTTTGAGATGCAAAAAGTACACAAGTCTGACGCTCCTTCGGAATCTCAAGCATGACTGTGATATAAGTGGAGATGCGTTGTCTACGCACCACAGTTATCTGCCCCTATTGAGGTACTCGTACGATTGGAATTACAGCATGCTTTAGAAGCAACTTAGGAGAATTTGAATGAAATCGGCATAAATGACGCACTTTCTTGCCAGATAGCGTAAATTTCTAACAGCTGCAGAATACGCATGCCACCGTAGCCTGAGCCCTTCCATCGTCTTCTTTTCTCGCTGTGCGAGCAAGTAACACACTCTTCTGGATGGAATTAACTTTCGTGGCTAAAATTTCTTAATATCTATAAGCCTTACGGGAGACAGTGATGAGAGGTACATTGCAATTTCCGTACTGGTTTCTAGATATGAATGATTAACTGATGCTAACCACCCTGGAGTGTATTGTCTGACGTTTCATTTCGTTTGGTCCTCTGCACCTGGCTGCTGCTCCCGGTGACGTAGGCTCTGCAGGATGACGTCAGGCTGGTTGTGGAAGGAACACAATTATTGAAACCACTTGCACTTACACAAACGTGCCCTACGCCCACGCCACACTGCCGGACTGGCGTCGGCACCGACAGATGATGGAGCACGACGACCCGTTTGAGACGCCTGAAGAGCTTTATGCCTCTAATCCAGTCTCGGCAAAGAATTGTGGGGTGGAGAATGGTCTCTGTGACTCGGCCAGACTGGATGCGGAGACTGTATAAGGCGTGGCTAGCGGCGACGGCGCGACAGTACAGGGGTGTCTGTGACTGGCCGTTCGCTTCCCCAGTTCCTGTTGCTTTCGTTGCGACTGACGTCAGGAGTGAATGAAATGAAAACGACATTAAACCGCAAAGCTCAAACGCTTAAAGGTGAATGCTGACACGAACAAAATGCCAAGTAAAATTGACCTTCAGCGATTTACACAACTTGCTTTATTCTCGCAGAAAGTAACTCCAGAACTGTTGCGATGCCCGTGCAAGAAGTAAATAACGAAAGAACATGCGCAGGTGGCACCGATCCTCATCGCGCATTTTAAAGACTCCTCTTTTTTTACGGACGACACATCAAAGCAGCAATATAACCAAGCCTCGAAAGATTACGTCAAAGAACCCAGATCTTGACTCCTCGACAAAATGTATGCGAATTTAAAATATGCTAAAATGGCAGGCGTAACTTTGAGAATTGTGAGCCTCTTTCCGCCCACCATGTGGTCATAGTCTCCGCTATGTACTTTCATGTCGCCGGTGCCCACAAAGGCGCGTTCTAACTGGCAGGCAGTGAGTGGCAGGCTATGGGAAACTTGGGGGCCGCATCAGTTGCTGACTAGAAGGCAACAGTCGAACATCAAAAGGGAACAGCTGACTAAAATCCTGGCAAAGATGCTGCATAGACGTTTAAAAGCGAACTTTCGCAACCCCTGAGAAATACGGGCGCCACCATTAGGTGACCCAAAACGTTCTTGCTTCGAAGCGGTCCCGCCTGCACAATTTCGTATTTAAATCCTCGATTCCGCGGCGCACTCACTACGAGGAGTAGTGCGGAGTCATAATGTGTTTTTTCTTCGCAATGGAGGCTGCTTCGTGAGTTCACTGGAGGCGATCAGGAGCAAATCCTGATAGGAACGGAGTATTGAAAAAGAATGGCATGAGATCAAAACAAAAAAGCAGCAGCATGGCTTCCTGGCGACTCGGAGACACCAGAAAATAGTTACCTAAAAGCAGCTTATGTCCTTAGTGCCCTTTTACTGAGTCGAGGAAACACGGAGCTTTCAACATGCATTTAGCTTTCTACAAACTTGAGCCCGGCATTTTTTTGGAATAAGAGATAATATATGATCCGTTAGGGTAACAGAACACATTCTAAAGAACGAAACGTAGCACGGGGCGCCAAACGTTAAACTGGACAAATGAAATTTCAAAGTCCGCGGAGATAAAGTGGTCATAGTTCACGCAGGGTCAGCTTCAATCGAGGTCAGTGTCTGGAGAGCCTCTTGGCCTGCAGTGGATGTAGCTGTGCTCATCATTATAATACTCTAAACAGGCAGAATCACTGGCACAGAAATTGCGGTCGTGCGGTAGGGGAACGTGAGGATTCCGCACTTGCTTATAGTATAGGTATACAGGTGCGCATAGCACGGAGTCATTTCTGGGTGTTCATACACACTGTTGGCCTATTTCCCGCGGATGACATCCCCTTGTAATAGGAGGTCAAGATCAATGAAACACTCAACCCTTTTCGGCCTTTTTAAGCTTGCTGTTCACTGACGCAAAACTTGCGGAGACACTTTTCAAGGTTTCATACTTACGCATGTTTCGTCCCGCAGAAGAAGCCTTTTCGCTTATGACGACCCACCCTGTAGCCCATTGCGAAATGTAATGTCTGCCTGTTGACAATGCAGCACACACTGTCGGGTGACTAAGGTCGGAGAGTATTCGAAAACCACGCTGGCGCGGGTGTTGTTTCTGTATGTGTGACTGGAACAGCAACGTGAACTTTCGTAAAAAAAAAATCCCTTGATCATGCGAGCTAAGTTAAAGGAAGACCTGATCGCTTTCTGCAATTTTTCCTTGTCTTGCGGATGCCTGAAAGATTTTGATACGACACGTACTACGTCCCAGCACTTCTAGCCTGCAATAAGAGGCTTCTTTCCGTAACATTTCTACATATACAATCACGAAAAGTCGTATTAAAATCCTCTCAGCCGCAAGCATGCGAATATTGAATTATCCTTATATCACGATGTATTAGCCACGAACGAATAGAGCATGGGTGTTGAGCAAGGCAGCTTCTTCACAATGCTTTAAACGATAGTTTATCAACAGCCGAGGAGACTACCGGCAGAGCCACACACATACTCGCACATCCTCCAATACTGCAGACCCCAACGAAGAACGCTTCCACCAACCTATTCATCCTTGTCAAGAGCGGAACGTCACGGCGTGGTACCAGCTCCAGATGAAGTCCTTCCCTTACCTCCACCACGAGCGCAGCTCTTTATGGGCAGCTGATTTGTCCAGCTCTAGCCTAGGCGATAAGCGACGGCTGATTGCGTGGGCGCACAGGATAGCAGAAGCGATCGGAGTCATGGGCTGAGGACCCCGCCTGCGATGACCGGTCTCCCACTCACTCTTTATAAATGAAGTTTTTCACCACCACCACCGGCATGAGTGCGTCCGCCCGCTCACGGTAGAAAGGGAGAAAGCAAAGCAGGTTTTCACTCGATTAACGCCACCCAGACAGCTTCGGTGTCAGCGTTCCTACCTCTGCTCACCAACAGACGGTTCACGAATATTCTTCCACGTATGTGGAACAAAGTGCACTTATCCTGCACAAGAAACAGTTTGGTTCCTTTCAAGCAAAGGGGTATATTTCGACAGAGAGTTAGTCTTCAGTTCACAGAGTCCGTTCGCACGAACCTTTTCTGTTCTTTTCTATTCTATTCACGAACCTTTTCTATTTAAGATTGCCAGTTTTTCCTGTGGTCTCACTAGTGGCAAAACAGATGTGTTAACGCTCTCACCTTATAAGCGCTAAATCAAAGCCGTTTCTGCCGAATTGTCGTCGGGTGTTACTAGTTCTGCTACAATGTCATGCGATACCCACCATCAGAGCAGCTGTGCCTGGAGTCCCTCGGGCACTTTCCGGAAGACGCCACCGCCGTAATAATTTGTTCTGCGTACTTCCAAGACATCCATAACCAACTGCGACAACAGGAAAGGAGGCAGTTTGGTGCAGTATTCTGGAAACAAATAACGCCATGTTCATCAGAACTGCCAACGCTGAGTAATCAGTGCACCCCGTTCCCTTTGCAAGGTCGAGTCTGTTGTCATCTTCGTCCCGTTTGCTTCTGCCGCAGATCAAAGGCATCTACCATACCTCTCCAATTAACCCTGTCGTGCGCCCTCCACGGCCAGCCTATTACCGGAAAATATCCCGACCACACCCGCCCTCTTCACTCTCGCCGCCCCCAGCTACGTTTACATATACCCTTCCAAACATTCTGCTGTCATTACAGGCTATCGATTCTCTGTGCTACATGCCACCCTGAGTTGATTTCCTTCCAAGCCCACATCAAGGGGCGAACAAGCTTTGCTTCATCAACAGCGTGCCACACACATAGGCCTGGTGGGCCCAATCTATAGCTCGTAACAGGCGGGGGGAAACGACTGGAAGCCTTGTTTAGCGCCTCAGTACACAAGGAAAACAGTACGCTGAAATGCGAAAGGCGTCGTGTCACCTGTGAGGACACTGAGCGTATGTCGCTTAAATGCCAAGTATACTGCGCGGAGGATTGATCCACGATTGCGAGTTATTTTTATTATTAAGTATTCTGCATACTTTTCAGCGAAACTCTTATTTAAACTGCAGCCTTCTTGTTGAAGGCATATCTTTATTAGCATAAAAGAAAAAGTTCGGCGCGTAAAAGCTTCCTTCAGCCAAATCCAAAAGCCTGAATTGCTCACCAACGGTAACGCACGTTATGGAAAATGCGTCTTTAATTGAATAATGACTAACTATATACGAATGTGCGCGGCTCTTATATGTGTTCCCTGTCAAGAAAGAAAAGAAATTCTCGCTTAGTTCAGGGCATGCTGACAAGTGCTTTATTATGAACAACTGCTTCTTTTGTCACAATAATGCGTTGTTCGAGGCGTCCAGCGATGTAGGCGGTGGCCATTGATATTAAGAATAGAAATGCAGGTGACACCAAACCAAGATAGTGCAAGCAACTAGGATAAGAGGGAACAAAATTGCTGGCTTTTAAAGCGACAGCTTCCACTCATTCGACAGAACAATCCGTAGCCTCGTAGGCGGTATAGTTGTTGGCTTGACTTATATTGGAGTAAATTTCCCAGCAGTCTTCTTTCTCAGATTCCGTCGCGCCTTCGTAATACCAAAGGACATAGCCTGCACAAGGAAAAGGAGAGGTACGTCCATTAATCACATTGGCGTCTTACAGCCGTTATATGCAAATTTAAAGCATGCAGGATGTCTTCGGTTGCGGTGACCGATTGCACGAGAGCGCAAACGCCTCGCCCAAGTTAAGACTTCTTGTTTTTTGACGGCCTCGGGGTATTAGTTAGGGCTGACAAGTTTTAACCGCTCGAGACCAGCGAAATTCACAGTTCCGTGTCCTCGTGTCAATCGTAAGGGCACAAGATGTCCAGAGGACGGCTTTGTCCCGTCCATATTTCATGCGTTCAGCCATCCCGTTTGAATCGTTTCAAGCACCGGCGTTGGTGGTTAGAAAATTCTATTAATTATTCTCAAACCAATTAGGCGCTTTATCGACCCCACAGAAGAACTGCACACGCACAAGGCATTGTGACTGCAAACGATGCGCAGTTCATTTAATCGGCGTGTGGTATACCAAGTACTGGCTCGCTTCCAGAAATCGGCAATGGTTTGGTCGGTTTTAACTAATGGGGTTCAAGACTGATGTAATCTAACCCTTCACAACATAGCCAAGAATAGCCGCAACTTTCGTTCTTACCGTCAGGACCATCACCAACTCCAAGTATGTCGCAAGAGGCGTAATCACTGTACTCCACTGTTTCTTCAACGCTCTCATTATCTGAAGAGAAGAAGAGTATTCAGCGTTAAGAAATTTTGATAATTCTGGAGTCGTGCAGAAGATATAGGAAGAAACTAGGGCCTGCAGGTAAAATTAAAACTCTTGATTTTGCATAAAATACTTTGAGAGCTGTGAAGACTATGAGTGTCAGGTGTTTTTTCACAATTTTCAGGTGTCATCAATGTATCTTCCCTGCATAACGTTCTTTACAGTTAACGAGTTCATATCTAGCCGTGGAGGCTGCAGTGGGAATCTGCTGTCTACTGAATACTGTTAAATTCAACAGTTAAGGGCCCAAATTTCGAGCAGGGGCCCTATTTCTACTACAATGAGAAGCAACAAAAAAAGGGCCTCCACGCTAAGTTTTCTACCGCTTCGCGAAATCTACCGGCGTACAACACGCGGTGAGAAATCACGAAGCGTGATATCTGCTTCTCTAATTACTGCATATTCTTCTTTCCGAGAAAGTTCTGTGAAAGCAATAGCACCTTGACGTTTTTCTTTCATAAGAAACCAAACACTGCACTCAACCTTACCTGAACTTTCCAAGCCGCAAACGACCAAACGACTTCGAACATTCGCGACCGCCGAAGCAGAGGTAACGGTGGCGTTGGCAGCAGTTTAGAGTCGTCTCCTCGTCAGCTCGGGAATAGCACATAGTTCCATTAAAGGCGGATTCACAGTGGCGAGTCGCGAAGCTCGCCCAACAGGTTGAAATCAATTTGTTACGCACCCTCCCCGCTTTCCGAGTGCTTCAGAAACCTGAACTAATTGCCCGAAAACGGTCACGCTACGTTTGCGACTCGCCAGTGTGAACCCGCCTTTACTCTACGCCAGTGCCTCTGTCTGCAGCCGGCACTTACGGCTTCAAGCCGCCTATGTGCCGCAGCACCCGCTTTCTCCACTACCCCTACTGCTAGTTCACGGTCGTTTTAACGTTAGTAGCGCTCAGAGAACACTGCTGGCATATCTTTGAGTAGTGATGTGAAACAGGCAGGCAGGAAGGCATAAAAGTCCTCCAAAGCCAACTATTTATTGGGCGAACCTGCGCATCGATAGAACAAAACTCTGCGCCGACGGTAGCGACACCGGCGCTCGTGGCTGTTGTCGAAATTAAAATGGCGGAGGCTGTCGTCCGCATTCTATTTAAACGTGACGCAGAGCACTTCAGTTTAAAGGCGTACATGTGGCGTATGCAAAAGATTTACACAAGTGACTGACGACACGAAGGGCGGAATAGCACAGGGCGGCGCTGCGGCTCGCTAGCACGCTGACAGCGACTGCGTTGGGCCGTTCCCACGCTTGCAGCAAGAGGTGGCCGGTAGAAACTTTTGTCAAGCGATCGGACTCCAAAGCATCGTAGTGCCACTGTATTGACCCAGGCGTTGGCCGGTCGTGCGTGCCACTCCACATGGTCTTCCTTATTTATTAAGCGCAGTCGTCTTGAACAGCGATACCTTCATTTTTATTGCGTTTTTGTGGTCAGCGAGCCTTTCATCGAAAACAGAGTAAAAGATTTCTTCGCAGGCGATGACTGCCTGTTGAACTCCCCTTAGACTGAATAGTGGGAACGGCCTGACACTCTCGTTATCGGTGTGCTCTCGAATCGCAGCCCCTGCGTTGGCACTGCATCGTATATGTGCTAATATTTTCGCTCGCCACTGTGAGCCTTCGTCAGCATACCTGAAATTTGCACAATAGAATGTGCGTTCTATCTCAATCCTTGGCGGACAACGTGGTCGCGCCCAGCAAGCATACACCGGAACACCAGTAACGAAAAAAAAAACATAGCTTCCCGGCAAGCTTACTTAGTGCACTTGTAAATGAAAGCCGATTTGTGCTTACCCAAAGAAAGAGAAAAGTGGGCAGCGGAACGCAGCGATGATTTTTTCACTGCACTGTTGTGACTTGATGTTTCAGATAGCATAGGGGTACTGCTACACAGTTTTCAAGAAAGAGGCGCAGATAGTTGCTAAGTTAAAGGAAGGAAGGAAGGAAGGAAGGAAGGAAGGAAGGAAGGAAGGAAGGAAGGAAGGAAGGAAGGAAGGAAGGAAGGAAGGAAGGAAGGAATGAATGAAGGAAGGAAGGAAGGAAGGAAGGAAGGAAGGAAGGAAGGAAGGAAGGAAGGAAGGAAGGAATGAAGGAATGAAGGAAGGAAGGAAGGAAGGAAGGAAGGAAGGAAGGAAGGAAGGAAGGAAGGAAGGAAGGAAGGAAGGAAGGAAGGAAGGAAGGAAGGAAGGAAGGACAACTATATGCTTTCAATGTGCCTTTGTTTCTGTCTTCCTGCCTTGTTCTCACTAAAATCTGGTTCGAGTGCATGCGCCCAATACAGTTTGTGGGATTCATTGCCGCCACAGAAGCACCCACGTGCTGCGCACAGCTGGCGTGCGCACGTGTAATACTCACACTCAGGAAAGTAAACAGTCAGGGAACCATCGCCGCTGCCAGCTTGCAACGTTGCAGTATCGTTGGTGCTGCATAATAAGCACGATCAGTATCGAGCGTTGCTTTGAATATCCATAAACTTTGTATATTTGACTTGTGCGACAGAAAATATTAACACGATCGGCTACGAAGAGGGGCTCGAAGACCATTTCTTAAACTGCAATTCTACAGGTTTTCACTATATATTTTTTTAGGGAGGGGGGGGGGGGTGCGGAGGGGGGCGGGTGGGGGGGGGGAATCGAATAATAAACTAATACCCGGCTGGGTGTTGGGAAACACAACATAACAGTTAAACACCTAATTTTTTCTATGTGGTGGTCTCGCTTTCTTATGTTAGACGGTGCGTGCAAGCCCTGACATCGGGGACACTAAATGTAATTAGTATAGTGACTCTAAGCAACTCTGCGGACGCAAGTACCACCGCGTCGCCTGGGAGGCGTGCAATGTCAATAACCAGCCTGGCATTAACCAAGATGCAGGCTTTTTATTGACACTACATTTCGGAGCACCAAGGTGGTGATATCCACACAATAATACAAGTTATAATCATCACAGGTGGAAGCAAGAGCTTTTTGGCGGCAGCAGAGCGGCCGATGGCAGCGCCGAAGCGAGTGCAGCGGTGGCGTCGGTTGTGCGATTCCTTTTTCGAAAACGTTGTGAAAGATGATCAAGCAAGTTTAAACAATAAAAGAAGCTATAATTAACGAAAAATAGGCTGCTTTAAATTCACATACAGAAAAATATTTATCTTTACGACGCAATAGACATGATCATAAAACCCAGCATATCCTCTACAGACGTCAGTGATGCTAGCCGCAACGAGAGAACCCAGCGTAGCGCTACCACTCGCTCAGACCTGGCACTGTTTGCATCCATCATCAGCCTGACTATGCCCACTGCAGGGCAAAGGCCTCTCCCATGTCTCTCCAATTAACCCTGTCCTTTGCCAGCTGCGGCCACCGTATCCCCGCAATCTTCTTAATCTCATCCGCTTAGCTAACATTCTGCCGCCGTCTGCTAAGCTTGTCTTCTGTTGGAATGCCCTCCGTTACCTCTAAGGACCAGCGGTTACCTTGCCTTTGCGTTACATGCCCTGCCCAAGACCATTTCTTCCCCTTGATTTTGACTAGGATTTCATTACCCCGCGTTTGTTCCCTCCCCCACTCTGCCCGCTTGCGGTCTCTTAACGTGATGCCTATAATTTCTGTGCATAGCGCGCTGCGTTGTCCTCAACTTAAGCTTAACCCTCTTCGTTAGCCTCCAAGTTCCTGCCTCATAGTTGAATACCGGTAGTATATAGCTGTTGTACACTGTTCTCTTGAGGGATTTTGCATTACAAGATATAAATTCCAGCCTAAACAGACCTCGAGTTCTTTCCTCGTTATTGACGCCATATGGTGAAATTACCGCTATGCCAATATTTTCATACTCGTCGCCGACATTAAACTGTCCTTTTAAAGAATGCTGTATTAGAATATGCCACAAGCACCTATCTATGTTCAGAAAAATATCACGAGAATTGTTAATGACACATTAGAAATGTGTGATGCTTTTTTGTGCTTACTATGGAGCAGAGCTGTTTTGCCTAGCCTGGAACAGGTACTCAGCACTACGTGCACTCTCGTTCAAAGATTGTTGAGTCATGATCACGCAGCTACCCTGGGCATCTTGCGCTGTGGAGCCGCCAAAGTATTTAGACTTCGTTGACTCGATAACCTAAAAGAAAATAAAATGGCGGGAAAAAACTTCTACAAACAAGCTCAGACTTGTGTGGTATGGCGTGCTTCGAGTGTGTGACGGCTCGCACGGCTTTACGCGCTCTTTCTCATTCTAAGAAAAAAGGTTATTTTGCTTGAGCGTACAAGTTTATGCAGGGAGTCATCTTTCCGATATCGAGCCGCAACTGGATCAGTAGCAATTTGCGCAGTTTACCAGTGCCTGCCTTTCCAGACTTCTCGCGACAGCCTTTGAACCACGCTGTTCAAATGGGTTCATTTCTAGTAGGGCTAGATTAGAGATGCGAAAGCACAAGATTGCCTTGCTTAACCAACGCGAAATTTAAGTCCTGCTGTCTCTTTCACGGCAAAACCGCTCCCAGACGTCAAAACAACCTGCAACCAGTGGTTGCGGAACGATTTCGATCATTGAAAGGAAGTGCCGCAGATGGCACCGGGTTAAAAATGGGAGCTGAATAGAGTCGGAATGAAAACTTCGTTTCATCACGGGTTTTCGCCATGGGTGCAATGATTCCGCCATGTCTTGGGCGTGCTGCATGAAAAAATAGCCGGCACAGCTTGGCACTCAAATGCCGAAAAAAAATATATTGCGTATTGGCTTTTTTATGAGCTCAAGTCTTCGCATGGGTCTAGTAATATAGCTGAAATTTTCCAATTCCTCTCCTTCGTAATGAAAAGTGCAATAACTCCAGGGCATTACTCTTGCTGTCGACTGGTCATTAGTAATGTTGGCTCATATTCCTTCAGGCAATAATCCCTGATCTTGGATTGCAAAACGCACCTTGTAAATTACCGCGCGACAGCGCTAAGTGGCCAAAGATGCGGGGCTCGTTTGCCTCGTTGGCTTATTACGCAAGCGCCCTTATCCACTGTGATGCCGGCTTTTAAAGCATGGTATACACGTAATCGTGTAGCGTGTTGGTCTTTTAGCGTTACCGTTCACGGGTCAGATTCTCAAAGTCGCTCGTATGCCTCCGTAAGTGAGATCGGTTCGTGTCGGACTGGAGCCCCAGCCTTCATCCATAGTTGTCTCCTTGACTGCCAGCGCACAAGTGTCGACCATTAGCGATCTGATCTAGCATATGGAGCGGTAAGGCCAATTTCGTTTATTGGCCCCAAATTCTTCACACTTTTACTAATTTTCCACCGGTCTCCCTCTGGTTCGTTGCGGTATAAATTTTGCTTCTCGGCTTCGGGAACTGCGTACGCGAGGAACTGATAAAACGCACAGATGTTGTTTATCCTCGTGACGGTTCTAACAAGTATCTTATCTCTGAACGTTTGCCAGGCCCCATAGCTGTGGTTGGTAACAGCACTTTCCGGATTCATTATATTCCGTTTCTCTCATTGCCAGCTTTTGCCTGTTACGTCAGGGCTCAGCAAGCAAGCCGCACTGTCACCAGCTCTGATATTAAAAGTCGTACTCACCGGTGCCGAAGAAGTCATTGAACCAATCGAGAAAAGAATGGCTCTGAACAGGTCTGCAATGCCTCACCTTTAGCCGTTGTTTTTTCTCGAGTTGTTTCACCGTTCAAGCCTTCCTGACAATCCTTGCGTTACATCTTAAGCAGCGGCGCTGGGCGTAATGTGCTCTAGTGGTGATACCAGTTACACATGCAGCACAAAGAATAATTTGGCGCATTTTGCTGTGGCCGGAATGGTAATGCAAGTACAGTGGTTCAATCCCAACATTATTCTATTTTTGTTATTTTCAACTTCAGTTCAGGGAAGCCCAACGTTGTGTTTTTTGCGGCATGTGCGGCCGGCGTAGCGGCCGACAGGAACAATACGGAATAAAAAAAAAATGCTTACATTATTACTGTTCTTATTAAATACTGTTTCCTTCCTCTTCCATTCTTGCTTTCTTATGGCGTTTTGTCTCGTAATCATTGTCGAGTTTCATTCGAGTAGCTCTGGCTTGAATTCGTATTGGAACTGCAATAATTTTCTGCATGGCCAGTTTTGATGACGGTTCTCCAAGCATGAAGCATAAAACACATAAAGCATGCGATATGAACATGTTACAGAAGGCCATTGGTATGCTAACCATGGCACGCCAGTCATAGTGAGCATAACTAGGCCTCTAGTCTTGAAAACGCTGATAAATCATGTATTCAGGGTTCGTTGTTTACGCATACTGCATACCTGCCGCACATTGCTTACAGTGACTATAGGTGATTTTCAGCGCTGCGGTGCGGTGCAAGCTCCTGTTGACTCAAAAGAGACAACTCCGTCCTCCGACACAAGACATCTCTTGCCTGTGGAACAGGGGTTAGCGTGTAGGGCGAGGATTCAAGTATGCCCTTTGTTTGAACATGTGTACTTGTACTTCAGCTGCAAAATATGCCTTATGTTTTTATGCGCTAACACCATGGGTTGCCTTTTTGCAAGTAATGTTCGCTTGCGAAAACACAGGCCGTTCCAGCGCAAGCTTAAGTATCAACAACCTAATTGATAACGTTGCTGATAGTTATTGCCACAACCACAACATATAAATCAGTCCCCTACTGTACAAAAGAGGAAAGGGCCTCACCATGTACGCGTCGCAATTTTCTCCATTGGCTCCGCAGTATGTGCTGCTCGCCAGCGCTGTTGTAGCTAAAAGTGCTAGGGCGGTCAATCGGAGCAGCATGGTGGTGGCCATCACTCCGGGCTCCTGTTGGCCCTGCGAATTACTGCCACCGAGGTACACTGCCTTCGCACAATGTGCGAGCACCCTAGCGAAAGCTCGATTTTAAAGACTCACTGGTTCATGGTTACCGCCCTTATTCTGTGTTTTTCTGAACGGTCTCCGTTACGTCTCTTCGAAAACACCACCTGCGTCATGCGTTTCGCAAAAGCATGGATGTTTTCATCCAGCCTAACCATCATGACAGTCGGAATGGAGCATGCGATACGGAACAGCGCGCAACATGCGACCAGCTTTAATTTTATGCGGCCCTTGTGCGGGTATTTTCATTTCCTGTCACGTGCTTCTCAGGCAGGAATCAGGTTCTCTGTGAGGCGAACACCACGTTCATTTTGCATGGTGTTCACATCCTGCACATATTCAGCAATACGAAGCCATTGAAACAGGCTGTTTTCGATTCACGTGCACATGCTTGTTTCCCCCAGTTTCTTTGCGGGATGTTTCCGAGCATCCAAACTGCCTGTACAGTCCCTGACAAAAGTTGGCAGAATGCGGATTCACGAGAAAAAAAAAGTTATTTCCGTGCTGCGTCACTAGTCAGGGAGCTCGTATGTTCTATGCAGCACTCAGGTCCCCTCGTAAATCGATGTGTTTCATCAGCCTGCTTTGCCCGACTGCGTAGCAATTATTTTTTCCCTACAAAGCCACACACCACAAAACTTTTTACATCTATCTACGCAGCAGCTCAAACCTGAAGCTCGACGGCATTAAAGCAAATCAACATAGCTTGCTGCCAATATCGAGGCCCTCTAACCACATTTTGAGAGGTGAATAGCATCTATAAACACGAAAAAGGTTATTCAGCGTCATATTCCAAGTATTTTACATAACTCGTTCGCGTCCACGGTGCATTACGTTGAGGAGTGCCGCCTCGCATAAGTGCCATGACGAACATCTGTCGATGTTCTCTGTGGTTTTCTGACGACTGGCCGATGTTTTCACATACTCGCGCGTAGACCGCAGTCATTAGGTCTTTGGCCGCGTCCATTTCATTGCCTGGATCTTTGAGGAAAGACGCCGGAGCACACATGTCCCACGTCTTAACCTTCGCACCGAGTGATCCAGCACTTTTCAATCACTACACATTGAGAAGAAGAAATACTGAATTGTTGGTGGCGTCGCAACATTATGTTTTCCGGTTTATTTTCCCGTTAAGAAGTGATTGTTTAAGTGATGAAACTTTTTTTGTTGGAGCTAATCAGTCAACAAACAGTCATGTGGAATTTTTTCTCCATAAAGAAATGACAGACGGCACAGCCTTTGTTATGCTATATTTTGCGAATGAATATATTTCGCTGGCCGTTAGACGAAAATTCGATTCGGCGATTTAAATCTGACGAGCAATCTGTTCGCATATGTATTAGCTTAAGATAGCAAATGTATTTTTATAATACGACGTAATATACGTTGACCTTACAAAAGGCTCTAGTTAATAGCTACGGAAGAAACTTTTGTTCAGATATTGCTTTCACACATACACACACACACACACACAAACACACACGCACACACGCACGGACATACACACACACAAACGCACGCACGCACACACACGCACGCACACGCACACGCACGCACACGCACGCACGCACACGCACGCACGCACACGCACGCACACGCACACGCACACGCGCACGCGCACACGCGCACGCGCGCGCGCGCGTGTCAGCTCTTGACAACACACTGGAGAGTGTGCTCTTGCACACACTGGAGAGTGCTAACTACCTGGCACACCGTTTTTCTTAACTAACAGCAGCGAGTAAGGTAGCCAACGAATAAGTGAGACAGTCAGCGTTTTAGCGCGCAAGCGAGGCAATGAGCAAGCAAGTGCGTAAATGGAAGGGTGAGTGCCTGGGTGGTTGAAATGATCAGCTTGAATTTAAAAAATTGGCAGTGGCTTAGCTCTGGTTAAGCCTGGATATACAAGCGAAAAGCTACGGTTATGCTTTGTTTGACGTCATGGCCGTCGCAGTTCGCGTACAATGCACTGGGAGTACCACGATAACGGTGTAGGCAAGCGCGTTATATAGCCTTCCTTCCGCATGCGTAGTAACTGTGGTAAACACGCGGCTGCAAGAGCGTCATACGAGGAATTCGAGCGCGCGCCGATGCACACTCGGTAAACACGCGCAGAGCGCGCGAACGACGGCGAAGGTCGGCCGGCGGACCACCTGCGGCTCTCCAGTGACGTTACGCGGCGAACTCGCGCATGCGCAGCTGTGGCTAAAATTGATCACGGCGCACGCAAGATCCGCTGTTGACTAGCCTAGTGAAGCTTTCCGCTTCAAAACTGCTAACAGGGAACGGTTCTGTTTGCTCAGTACCCTGCCTTTTAATGCGAACGCATTACTAGTCCCATTAGGAGAAATGTCGGAGGCGTGTATGTTGGTGTGTGTACTCTCAGATGGTACAGAAAATCCCAACGACGGCAAGAAAAATAGGGCAGAGTCATCAAGAGGGCCGTATGACGCGCCCAGCAAGCCAAACAACGTCATTTCAGACAACCATGTTCATGTCGTTCGTCTATATATACTCCCCAGTGGCGGACGACCCCTTAGAGGCCCCAGTTTCCGGGACAACATTTCTAAAAAAATTGCGACGCAAAGGTTTGCCGTACAGCATTCCGGGTTGTGCCATACGATTTCTCGTCGTATATAGCTTACATGTGCTAGTCAAGTTGGAGGCTAGCTTGGGACAGGGATTCGAACCGACGACATATGCACCTTCAATTGTATATGCCTTCCCAGACTCTTTACCTCTTCCCTTAAGGCGCGGTTGAGGTGCCCACCGAGGTTTTAGTTGGTTATTGCGCCGCTTCCTTTTCTGAAAAACCAATTTTCATATAAAAATTGTCACGCAACCGTTCGTCGCACAGCGTTCCGGTGCAGGAATATTTTAGCATTCCCACGCGTAAGCAGTCTTAAGTGTTTCTGTCGAATTTTGTTAAACATTAAGGCTAGGTGTATTTAAGAAAGCCTTTCGTTGCGTTCGTATTTGAACTGCCATTATTTATATTATTCTATCGTTCCAAAGTGTTCGTGTCGCATTATGTGGCTTTTTAATGTGCCTTTCTTCCCCTACTTATTTCCAGCCAGAATTTTGTCACTTGTGCTGCACGCACAGTTTTACAGCGCCATGGTTGCCTGCATTGGTATGCGCTGAAATGAAACCCTGTAAGTTTAAATCAACGACCGACTGCACCCGAATTCATTATCATATTATCCTAAGCCAACCTACGTAAAAAGTGCCGGACAAAGGCCTCTCCCACTGAACTCCAATTATTATAACCATGTCGTGCGCCAGCTACGGTCCCCCTAACCCCGTTAACATACTAATCTTGTACACCTTCCTGACAATGTGCCACCTCAGATACGTTTGCCTGCTCCTGAAATTCACTCCGTTACGCTGCAGGGCTATTTATTCATTTATTTACAGACATTAGATGCAGCAGTAGAGTAAACAATGACGAATTCCGCATATATGGGCTCATTAACGCTATCCCATCATGCCCTTAAGGGGGAGCTTATGTTTCCCCTCCAGTTTTTTTGTTTTTTTTCGACCAATTCGCGTTTTCTTGCCCACCGTCGGCGCCGCCTGGTTCTCCGCTGAACGGGAGCCTTAACGCAGTCGCGTTAGTATTTTCAGCGTAGTGCGGGACTCACTCTGTACAAGTGTACTGAAGGGCTGGATGGACTACAGTTCGGTATGCTTTGAGGGTGAATCTTTTAATTTTCTGTGCAGAAAGCACTGCTTATTAAATGCTGTAGTGCGAATGTTCCTCAGATGTCTGCTCAATTTTAAGTTGCTTGCGACAGTTAGTCCTAAGTACTTCAAAGAGGTTACTGACTCAACAACTTGGACAGTTAGTCTTAAATGCTTGACAGACGTGACTGACTCAATAAATTCATTAGCAATATAATGCGTATCCGACTGTTGATTTTGCTTGCTGGTTATTGTCATGAAAAAAGTTGTATCGAGATTAATAATGCCGTTTCGTTCGCACCAGTTCGTAAGTTTACAGAGGTTATCGTTGAGTAATCTTTGGCAAGATCAGCAGGTACAATACTGTACATCACCCAATAGTCAGCGAACAGTTTTACAGGAACAGTTCTATCGGCGTAAGAAACAACACCGTGTTTATAAATTTAAAGTAACAAGGGTCCATGTACGGAACCTGGTGGTACCCCTGGCAAGCTCAGAAAATAAAGAGATTTGATACCTTCGCATTCTACATACTGTGTATTGTTTTCTAGATAGACCTGCAACCATCGGACCAATCTTTCAGGAAGCTGTTCAGCCCAACGTGCGAGGAAACATCGCAGAAAGAGTCTGGCAAGCCGCACTCTGGCAAGCCGTACTCCCTTAGACGTTCCAGAGCCACCCCGCCGCGGTGGCTCAGTGGTTGCGGCGCTCGGCTGCTGACCCGAAAGACGCGGGTTCGATCCCGGCCGCGGTGGTCGAATTTCGGTGGAGGCGAAATTCTGGAGGCCCGTGTGCTGTGCGATGTCAGTGTATGTTAAAGAACCCCAGGTGGTCGAAATTTCCGGAGCCCTTCACTACGGCGTCCCTCATAACCTAAGTTGCTTCGGGACGTTAAACCCCCATAGACCAAACCAAACCGTTCCAGAGCTAAGCACAGTACAGCGATTTTGCCTGAGCACACGTACCTGTAGTGGGATTCGAAGTATACAAGGCACAGCAATGGGCGCTTTCATATTGGTCACCGCTGCAAACCTTGCCATGAAAGCACTAGAGTAGAAGGTGTTGCAAACCTTCACTCCGGCGCCCACCGTCTACCACCGGTATGTCGACAACTGTTTTTGCACTTGACGAAAATAAGATATGTCACGGCTCCTACCTTAACTGCACAACGTTGATCCGAGGTTAAAGTTTACGGTGGAATTGGAGCGAGGAAACCGCCTTCCTTCTTGGATGCAGAATGCACACAGCCCGGCCCTTGATTTTGATTCAAACCAGCTGATTCCGCACAAACCCTCCGTAGTTGCCTCGCTGACAAAAAGTGCGACCTACGTCTGCAAGGGGAAAGAAGTCCTGCAAAATGAATTAAGAAGAGCGCGCCGGGAACTTTCAGCCAACAATTATCGAAGCCACTTCATAACGAAGATACGAGAGCAAGTTACGCACCCGGCAACCACTGATGGCTTTTCGCGCCCGAGCCGGCATCCCAAACGTGCGTGGCATCAGCGAAGGGTTTTCTCGAGTGTTTTCAATATACGACTTGCGCGTGGCCCTCATGCCGTCTAATAAGCTGCGGAAGCAGTTAACAAACGTCAAAGACAGATTACCAGATGACCACTTTCTAGGAATCGACTACAAGATAGCTTGCCTGAACTGTAATAACGCCTACATTGATGAGACAGAAGAATTCTCGACACGCATGAAGGATCATCAGCGGGATGTGAAAAACGAGAAGCATGACACTTATGCGTTCGAGGGCCTCGCAGAGGACACTGACCACCAGACTGATTGGGGCAACGCCGCTGTCTTATTCAAAGAAAGGAACCTGACGACACGACTTCTGCTCGAATCCCCGATCATCCACACCACGCAAGCAACTGTAAACAAATCCGAAAGTCCCATGCCAGGCATCGACACGCCCGTTCATTACATAATATTTTTTGCATAAAAATTCGCCCCCGCTCCTATCCTGCTCACTGTCAACGAGAAACCCGCGCGCGTTTCGAAAAGTGTTTCCTTTGTCGACTATGGTGAGTGTCTGCTTCTTCTGATCACCATGCCTGCCCGGACGGATTTCCGTCTAACGTTCGACTACTTGGTGATAGCTAGTATTGGACTCGTTAACAACTTTGATAAGATGTGTGCACATGTTCCCATCGTCTCTCTGCTCTCTCCGCATCGCGTGTCCTAGCCATGTGCCAAACAATTTTTGTTTTTCGCTGGAAATCACTTAGGCAAACAGAACTAGCAATCTTTAAATACTGAACCCATTCGGTACACAGATAACGATGCTGCACACATCGCCTTGAGTAGCCTCTCCTGTTTCAATGGTTACCACGCATACCGTTGGAAAAAAGTTTCACCTGCATGCCACGTGTTCTATTCGTGATAATTTTTTTTAAAAAAAGAACCTGGGTAGTTTTTCTCTCAAAAACCGAAAAAATCCGTCGCAGTCACTTTTTCTTCCAAGTGTGCCTACAGTATTGATCATGGACTCTTCTCGCCTACGGTTTGGAGCCAATAAAAACCGACACGCTCCACGCGCTCTCCAGAAATGGACGAAAGAAAAGGAGGCAGCTGGATTTATGGAGGCAGCCCAAAAACGCTGCGCACCTAAAAAGGAACGCGGTCGACTTACAAGAGGGGGGTCAACAAACGCTCCTCCCCGTGCACGTTACCAGAGAGTTAAATGGAGCGGACTCGTGTGTGCGTACGCCATGCTTTTTCCCCCTCACTTGAGTTTTTTTCGCGAGACGGCATCGCGTTTTTGAAAGTTAGGGGCTCAAAGTTCCTGACAAATGCGCGTGCCATCGGGCTTTTAGCTACACGGCGTGCGCTTTCTCCGCAGGCGATGCTCGGCTTATCGCTGCTCTGGGAGCAGGTCGCGACCGCGTTATAGCTCCGGCTGGTAGGCCGTCCATGGCGGCACTCGGACGGTTGGCGTTCAGCGCACAGACATCCGCGCCGCCAGTTCTTGGGCCTGGCTTTTCTTCCCGCGCCAATCGCCCATGGCGCCGAAATTGTGCGCGCTCACGCGCGCCCGCAAACAAATGCGCGCTTTCGAAAACGCGATAAAACGAAAAAAAAAAAGAAAACCCCAAGGACCCCGCGCCCCTGAATTTCTCGAAAACCGATAAATTAAGGAGAAGCGGAAGGGGCGGGGAAGAAAGGGAGGGGGGGAGGGGAAGGCATGACGCTTTTTTCTTGCAAGTCTACGGCTTCTCACGTTGCTCCAGCATGTGAGGATATCGTTGGGCTATACCAAAGCACAGCGGTGGTGTTCCTGCGCGTTGCGGCTCGCATTACAGTCTACCGAGAGAAGTCGCAACGTCAATTTAAGCGTCCTGAATCACATAAATTCTCGTCGAGTGGTATTGGGGTACGGCCATCAAATCAGAATATATGGCCCAGAGGTCTTCCTTCTTTTGCGTCGGTTTAATGGCACTAACCCTGGAAGCGGATGGCGGGAAGCTAAAAAATAGGGGTTTGAACATAGATCTTGGACTTTTTTCGATAAGTATCCGAAAAGCGTCACGCTACCTACCACTTCGACTTCGTCTTGAAACGAAAGCTCCGCTGAATCAACGACGATGTCCCTTCTTCCTATAATCCGTGTCGTTCAGCCTCTGTCCAGTATTTAAAGCGGCTATGACTCGTTGTTTCTAAAGCAGTAAACTGATAAACGACAAACACCCGAACAATTCTTCGGAGTTCACTACTCCGTCTCCCTCCGTCACAAAAACAAGCTTTTATAAGGCTTCTCTTTTAATAATTAACGGACCGGACTTAATCTCTTGGACGGCGCAATTCGCCCTTTGTTTACCGCCGGGAACTATGGGAGCACGATTGTTTCCAAAGTTCCCCAAGTTTTTGCTGCAAGACAAGACAAAGGGGGCTTCTTCGAAGCATTGCTCACCCAACAAAGGCAGCGTCTTACGAGTGGTTTTCTTTTTTTGTCTCTCTGCTATTTTATCTCCCCCTGTTCCTCCAGAAGGACAAGTAACCAAGGCAGCGCCCACTGACAGCGCGCTCTTTTGTGTCGGCTATAGAAACGCATAAGGCACGTGTTGTAACAATACCGCGCACGCTGCGCGCGAACGTAATGAGCACTCCGTCCAGGCAGTCGCGCCCGCGACCCCTGCGCCTTCGCAATTAGGCACGGGCAACAGGCGACTCTTTGAGACACAATTGCGACAGCTATAAGGCTGCGCTCTCTTTCTGCGCACCTTCCTTATATTACTCCGAGTTCAGCGGGAGCAGCATCTTGGTGGCATGCTTCTTAAAGTGGGAGAAGATTCAGCAGTCGCTGCGTCGACCTCGGAGTTGCTCAGGGGAGACGAGAAACGCGAACAGTCCGTGAGCAGTGGTTGTGGTTGCCCCATTATCTTTAATAGAAAAAAAACTGCAAAGGGAAGTCAAACGCAAATTTCGATCGCAGTTCTAAGTCGCCGCATTTGTTCCACTCCGCCCCAGTGACAGTGACTCCTGGTTTTCTTTCCCTTGATAGTAGCGTTTGCCACTTGTTGACCGCTGCGTACACTCTAAACACTAAAGCACCTATATAGGAGTAAAAAAGAGAACAAGCTGTCCTCTAGCTCACACCCTTGCAGTCTGTCTGTGGTCTTTGATGCAACGGTTCTTTATATGCTGCTGGGTCCCCTGATTTCGCAGTTTATAACGCTACGATTAGCTCCGTTGAATTTGTTGTTTTAATTTAGGCGCGGAAACCGGAGCGTAGGTTTCCAAAGCACATTTCTTTATTAAGCGCTCCTCAGGGAACAAGAGACAGTTATGTCATTCCATTATATCGCTTTTACGAAGAAAAAATTGCTGACATGAAATATTTCCGTCACAGACATCCCAGAATTTAATCAATGAGGCACTTGCCTTTGTGAAAAAAAAATTTCATGGAGTAAAGGTTCCTGCGGACGAGCTGACTCTTCACTCAAGTTGTAGTGATATTGCGGCCCGTGTTTATATTTTTATATTTTCACAAACCAGCAAAAACACCCCTGTTATTGCAATCGTGCAAGAAGTTTCAACTGCGGCAATATGTCTGCCCCGAAAGTAGCCATTTTGGTGCGGGAACACCGGTGCAGGTGGTGGCTGGTATATACTAAAGGGGTTGTGCGTCTTATTTTATTAGATATAGCGGCCTGCCTTGTCCAATAATATCCTGTTCCAGATGGTAACAGAATGACGACCACAGGTGCAGCAAGATGCGCGCCACAGTTCCAGGCATTCGAATTGCTTGTTTTTTAGCTTTTACACTCCGTCCATCGCCCAAGACGGCGGACGGAATTTGTTCCATAAGAACGAATTAGTTCGCGATGTTGACCTTGGGTCAAGATAAATGAATCGTACAGTGGCGACGTTGCTGTGGACTTGGGCGCTTGGGAGCTCTCACCACGTTTAGCCCACTCAACTGTCGTTCATCATAACGAGAGTCGGGACATGTTTTTGACATCGGCGTTTTGGAGCCAGTGATTTGTAAAGGCCACTCGAACAGACCCGGTATAACGTTGCCAGGTAGCGGCAACGGCAGGCAGGCAGACCGATGGGCGAAGTTTTCCGACGCGGTTTGTTCTTTGCGTGGACATCAGTTTAAAAGAAAGAAACTAGGCTGCAGCGACAGTAACACGTACAGTCTTTGTCAAAAGTAACCAGGCTACACGGTTTGCTTCTCATTCGTATAACAGAGCACTCACGGCTTCCCCAAAGATCAAGAAGTTCTTTGAAGGTGACAACAGGGGTTCTGCTTACCATACAGAGATTTAGAGCTTGACGGCTCGCATAACAGCTTTAGCATACGACTGAGAAGAAAAACGTGCAGCCTGGTTACCTTTGACAAAGGCTGTACGTACGCTCTATGTAATTTCAGCGAAACCCCGAGGACAAAGGTTGTTTGCCGCATGCTATTTGAACATGACTCAAGAAGTCCTCGATAAGGGGCGTAAATTTTCTCGAAAATCCCTAACCTCGCTTAATTGCCTACGCGTGGTCTCAGTCCTTCACGAATAGCGTGATCATCTCTAGCAGGCTTTCGCGAAGTAGCACGCTTCGCGTGGCCAATAACAAGGACGAGGTCACTGGCCGGCGGTGATGATCATTGATGAAAATGCAAACATGAGAAGAAGTCCCGGCGATGTAAATATCCGTTTTTCTTTTTTGGCGGGGGTGAGAGGAAGGAGGGGAGGGGGGGGGGCTGGGAGTGGCTAAATTGCTCGAGCCAATGACGATGGATGAAAAGATTAGAATGGGAATAGGATTGGATTTTAGACAGCGAAAGCAGAGAACAGAAAAGCAGACTGGGAAGTTAGACATGATTTCATTTGGTTGCCTCAGACTGGGATAGGAGCAGAAACTTATTAAAGAGAGAGCGAAGAGAGGATAGTTTGAATATAATTCTCTACGTTCTTCTGGCGCAGGTCTGCGGTAAGCTACCGCGTAAGTTCACGCAGATCATCACTAGATTCTGGCCACGTAGAACGGCGAAGCAAAAAATCTTAATGCAGCGCTGTTGTCATGAGCTGACAAGTTGCGGACGACGAAATTGCATGCGACGAAAGTATTACTCTAAAAACTGATGGCAACTTCCAAAAAGGCTTCTGCCGGAGTCGTGCAATAAAAACGCACCCTATAAAGCATCGATCGCTTAGAGGGTCCCTATCAGGTTTTGGACGATTAAAATAACCACGGCCAGAGTGTAGATCGAGCCGTTGTGATCATCTCTGCACACTACTAGACCCATTCGCACACTGTGAAGCCGAGAAAATTCAAGTCAAAGCCCCTTCGCGCTCTCTTTCGACACAGCCAACCTTTTCTTCTTCCGCGCTGCCACCCACGGCTGCGCTGTGTCAGCACAGCGAACTGTATTGCATTTGTGCATAATTCTGGTTTATGGGCGAATGACGGACGACGTCACATCGTCTGCTATTTACTATTGCTTCTTTTATGGTTTATGGGGTTTAATGTCCCAAAGTGACTCAGGCTATGAGAGACGCCGTGGAGCGCTTTGGATAATTTAGATCACCTGGGGGCTCTTCAACTTGCACTGACATTGCACAGCACACGGGCCTCTAGTATTTCGCGTCCAGCCAAATGCGACCGTCGCGGCCGGGATCGAACCCGCGTCTTTCGGGCCAGCAGCCGAGCACCATGACCACTAAATCATCGCGGTGGCGTGCATCGATTCTTTACGCTGCTCCGTTCGTTTTGGCAAAAAAAAAAAAAGAGTGTCGTGTATTTCATTTCCATTGCTGCTCCATTTACGTATATGCGTTGTATCAGTACTTCTCTGCCCTTCGCTTGTCATTCACCTCATTTATTTCCTCCTTTTTACCTTGACGTGTGCACTGTATGGTCATAAAGCTGCTCGCGTATTTCCGTGATCCTACCTAGCAGGCAATCGTGCTTCACGCATAACACAACGCACTAATTCGCGAAGCGAAAAGCAAGAAAAAAGAATACGTGGCAAGCCGGGGCCATGACGCAGACATTTCATGTGCCCCACGGTTCCCACTTAAAACGCAACAGAAAGGAACATTCCGCTTCCGAAGGCTTGTAGCCCAGACGGGAGAGAGAAACAGACTCGAACAGGACACGACTGAGAGAACCGTGGTGAAATCGCCTGATTTAGACAGATGCAATTCTGGCGTTTTTCAGTCTTTTCAAAACATTTTATGGCTGTTGCATTTCAGAGACAATGCCTGACAACCTCCTGTGTATAACAAATTTTCTGCCTGAGGGTGGGCCCCTGACCACCCTGCAGTGAAAGCTGTTAGAGGGAGGTCACCCGCAATGGATCTTACGTCATCCATCCATCACAGCACTGCAGAGCAGCACGAGCACTCTACACGTGCCCGTGGCAGCTTCGTCCTTTTTACAACTCAGAAAAGAGGTTGTGCGGGTCTAAGCTGTAAAATTTTCCTTTCCTGGTGGTAATGTTGCAGTAACACGACGCGATTAGGCCGAGCGCATCGTCTTCTTTCTTTTAGAACCTCAGAACGGGGGTCAGAGCGCAGGTCGCACGGAGCATGAGACAGTCGGATCACCCGTAGTCAGCAGCCAAGATTCGGCGCACTCTCGAGCGAGAGAAGAAGCGTCGGCCACGGAAAAATCCAAACGTACATGACGAGGAAGGCTTCGCGATGAAACCGAACATCGTCGCCGGACGAACGTAGCTCACGTTAAAGAGCATTGCAAGTGTAAGAGGGAAGCATCCAGCAGAGCTGCCCCCTTGACTGCCCGTACCGCCGACAGAGCCGCCGCCTATAAACGTGTGCTAACGAGATGAAAAGCGTGCTCACAAAATCAGATAGCAGCGGGAACGCCGTCGCGAGAGGAACTTTTTGCTGAATTATTCGTATTAAGCCGTATCTTCGCCGATGTGGGCTTTCCTTCCCTCTTCATAGAGGCTCACCTAACCGTCCGTGACATGTTTAACACAACAATCACTGATGGGCACGTTGGTCAGACATGATCTCTTGTGAAACAGCGCAACTGCTAAAGGCCAGAGGACGAGAAGGGACGATACATAGCGCTGACTAACAACAGAAATTTATTCAGGAAGCCATGCTTACAAAGGCGCCAGCGACACTGAAAAACAGAAAAAAACAAAGAACCGTGACAGATATCCCTCCGACCAGGCACGTGTTTGATAACAGAAGGTTAACACGTGCGAAAAAAATCATGTTCTTTCTGCAAGCGACAGAAGGGGTTCTTACACACCTCTGACCCAACTTCATGATCTCAGACGCTTCGATAACTTCTCTAGTCAGCTGATCTTTGTGTTTATCAACAATCCTGCTTTTGTCATATAAAGGCTGGCAAGAGCAGTCACGGCAGTGAACACCGATGTGGCGGGCTGCATTCTTGACATCGTTTTTGTGCTCCCTCAGCCTATCGTTCAAACAACGACCAGTTTGGACAACATGGGAGCCAGCACAACTCAATGGGATCGAATACACCAGATTTTCTACACACTTCACAAATTTAACCTCATGCTTTTTTGAGCATACGGGTTCAGCTTCAATTTACTTTTTGGGGCCATTTACACGCGCGCACAAACTTCTCAATTTCACAGGAGCTGAAAACACAACATCTACTCCGGCTCTCTTACCAATTCTTTTCAAATTATGCGAGACGACATGAATGTAGGGTATGACAGACACATTTTTTCTTCGGGTACTGTGGTCGACTGCAGCACCAAGTTTCAACTTTTTCAACATCCCCTCCGCTACTGCAGCTAAAACGTTGAGGGGGTATCCTGCAGTGACGAGCCTCTGAACCTGATAATAAAAACTATTGGCAGTCCTGTGAGTGCAAGATTTCTTCATGGCGTTACTGAAGCAAGACGCTACAATGCCCCTTTTTACGAGCTTCGAATGAGAGGAACTGTACGGAAGCAACGGTTTTTTGCTCCTAGGTTCAAAAGACCAGAGTAAAGTTTCACAGGTTCTTCTTCTTCTTCTTTGCACCAGGGGTGCCCCGCCAGAGACGGTTTGTTCCAACTGGAAGACTGAAGCTTGATCTTCGCACCAGGGGTGCCCCGTCTGAGACGGCCTCTCGATGAGTAGAGATGCAGGGATAAAGGGAATACTTATGTATAGTTTATGTACAGCAATTTACAATAGATACAAGTTCAGGCACTAGAGACATATTAAAAGGCAAAAAGACAAACAGAACAACAAAAAGGTGGAACTGGCTAAGACTAGGGGAGGCCCCTACTCGGCGTAGCCGAAGATGCATAGCATCTGACCTTAGCGCAGAACAAACAACAAAAAGGTGGAACTGCCTAATACTAGGGGAGGCCCCTACTCGGCGTAGCCGAAGATGCGTAGCATCTCACCTTAGCGCAGAACCCCGCTTCCGGCTCCGGGGTCCGGTTTTAAAGACCTAAAGGCCCGGCCCACATTTCGTAGCAACCAATCATGTTACACTCTTAACATGGTTGGTTCATCCAGGGCATGGCCAGCCCTCCAGCTTCCGTAAGGTAGAGCGCTCTCTCCACCACAAAATAAAACAAAAACACAAATATACATTCGTGCCAGAACGTGCGCGAATCGGTTCCGCGGGGCGGGTGGACACCCGTACTTCCCGGCGCGTTCGCGAGCGGCCGCGTTCCAAGAAAGGAGACGCTCAGCTTTGAGTGCCCCCAGCCGCGTTCCAATGACCCCCGCGAACACTACCGATCCCTTACACGCCCTTCCCAAGATTCTACAAAGGGCTCAAATGCCACTTTTAGAATTATAACAAAGGGATCGGTACGGGTCACAAAACCACCCTGTGGGTGACATGCCGCAGCTACACCAGCACTGGCACGAACAAAACCAAAAACAAATAAATGCACACGGGCACCACACAACATTACACAAAATGCACACTTAAATACACACAGTGGCATGCCTGCCGTGCGCCGTAACACAGCGTCCAAGTTGGTGCGTTGCACCCAGTTCACCACCTCCAAGTGGACACCCTCGTCCTGCTCGCGAACGAGCACACACGCACACACAGACACTCGCAACTTGAGCGTTCAGTAGCACTCGCACGACGTCCGTAAGTGGCCACGTGAGCCTCCTTAGTCGCACCGAGCGTCCCTGTGTGCGTTTCGAGCCACCACGCGTCTCAAACGATACGATCAACGCCCAATGGCTACTACGCTCATTAGGCCGGTGCCACAGCGGGGCAAGAATTCAAAAATTGCTGCCCTCCAGGATCGAAAACAACGTCCTGATCCTCGATGGGTCCAAATCTCTGACCACACGACGCACCTGAGGGCCTGCTCTCTCTGGCGCGCCGGTACCAACTGCGTGCTGCGTAAGGAGTATAGCCCTTGCCCCGTCCAACCATATCAATGCGGCCGGTCCCGCTACGCTTGATTTGGCGACCTGCACCACGGAACGCAATGTTCCACGTACCGACTTTCAACATGAAAGCCGCGCACCTGCCTCCTGGCACTTCGCCTCGCTTAAAGCCATTTGCCTCGTTCCTGCTCGGGCAAACACTGACGTTGCCGTTCTCTGCTTGATAGGCACTTGCCGGCTTCGTGGCATCGTCTAACTCCGAGGCTCCATGAGCTCCCTCGCAGTCACTTGACCCGAGCTTGCCTTGCGGCAAGTCGCCACTCATTTCCGGGTCCTCAAATGACCTGGCCGGACACACACCGGGTGCGTTCGACAACTGCGCGGCGCTCTGCCCGGTCGGCCCAGCGGGCCCACCTCCGCTCTCTGCCTCGGATGAAGGGCTCTTGCCACCAGTAACGCTACGGGGCACTTCATGCCCTATGGCCGACACAGTGTGCGGTTGCGGCACCGCTAGGTTTCCTGCTGTCGCTAGCTCGCCGATCTGACGTCTATCGTCGCTGGTCGTTTCACGCTGAACTAACTGCTCTTTTTCGCAGTTTGCCTGAGACGGAGTTTTTATTCCTGAACTCGCACCCTCGTCCCTGGTCTTATCTGGGGTAGAGCTAATCTCTGCAGATTGATCGTTGCCCTGTTTGTTGTCGCACAGTTTGGTCTCGATCGCCCCCAGATGATCTGACTCGGGCTGCTCCCTTTCCTTGCTAGCCGCCCGCGGTGGCGGAAAAGCTGTGATATTTCCGCGCCCTTCAGGAATCTCGTTCTCACTTCCTGAAACATTTGCGGCTTTCCTAACGAAGATGCGTTCCCGCATACCGGCTGATTGCTTTCAGCGTCCTCACTGCTGTTTTCGTGACCTGTGCATGACAAGCATAAGGCTTTACCTTCCAGCACAGGTGGCCTCTCCTCTCGCGACTCGGAGTTGTCCCTCGCTAGTTCACTAGCTCTCCTAGTCTCTTTCAGCTTAGCCAGCTCGAGCTCTAGCTGCTGGCGCCTTGCTTCTAATACCTCCAAGACGCACTTAACATCCTGAGGTTTTTCCTCGCACAGCGGAGCCTTTCCTCCATTCACTTTCGCAAGTTCAGCCTGAAAGTACGCTAAGCGCGCCTTCGCTAATTCCACTCGGTACCTCACGTCGAGTGAGGGCCGGCATGGATAGCCCTCCATACCGCCGTCTGTACTCCTCAACTGTCCTACCGGCTCAAACACATGCACAGGGACGCTAACAATGCGACGAAGGGAACTCACAGTTTCGATGCGTCGATCCGCATTGCCAGCTCCTTGGCGTCGCAGTCCACCGCCACTTTCACCGGACGCTGCGATGAGCTGTCGCACGCCGTTGGTCCTGTGCCCGTTGTCGTCACTTGCTGCGACCCGCCGGTGACCGTCGAGTTCTCGACGCGCTGCCTTCCTTGACCGGACGCAGTCCCGCGTCGCTTGACTACTGCCGTGGTCCTTGCGTCTTTGCCGCCTTCTCTCCGCAGGTCCTTTCTCGAACGCTGCTGTTGCCTGACCGTCGCCTTTCTCCCTGCCTTCAGTCTTCTTCCTGCGCCGTCTCCCGATGGCCGCAGGATCCTGTCGGCTGTGCCAGTAAAGTTTCACAGGTTCTTCTTCTTCTTCTTTGCACCAGGGGTGCGCCGCCAGAGACGGTTTGTTCCAACTGGAAGACTGAAGCTTGATCTTCGCACCAGGGGTGCCCCGTCCGAGACGGCCTCTCGATGAGTAGAGATGCAGGGATAAAGGGAATACTTATGTACAGTTTATGTACAGCAATTTACAATAGATACAAGTTCAGGCACTAGAGACATATTAAAAGGCAAAAAGACAAACAGAACAACAAAAAGGTGGAACTGGCTAACACTAGGGGAGGCCCCTACTCGGCGTAGCCGAAGATGCATAGCATCTGACCTTAGCGCAGAACAAACAACAAAAAGGTGGAACTGCCTAATACTAGGGGAAGCCCCTACTCGGCGTAGCCGAAGATGCGTAGCATCTCACCTTAGCGCAGAACCCCGCTTCCGGCTCCGGGGTCCGGTTTTAAAGACCTAAAGGCCCGGCCCACATTTCGTAGCAACCAATCATGTTACACTCTTAACATGGTTGGTTCATCCAGGGCATGGCCAGCCCTCCAGCTTCCGTAAGGTAGAGCGCTCTCTCCACCACAAAATAAAACAAAAACACAAATATGCATTCGTGCCAGAACGTGCGCGAATCGGTTCCGCGGGGCGGGTGGACACCCGTACTTCCCGGCGCGTTCGCGAGCGGCCGCGTTCCAAGAAAGGAGACGCTCAGCTTTGAGTGCGCCCAGCCGCGTTCCAATGACCCCCGCGAACACTACCGATCCCTTACAACCAGCACATATGTGCAACAGTGAAGTACAGGGTCAGGTCAAGAAATTTTATGCAGTCATCAACAGGTATGTACTTCATGTGTCACTTCAAGAGGCGCAAGAACTTCAGAAAAAACTGAAAGAATTGCATTAACTTCTTCATCAAAATTCACCGACTCAGATTTAATCAGAACTAGGTAGTCATCTGCATCACGGAAAACTATTGCAGAATTTGAGCTAATGAGACGATTTTCAAGCGTCCTGTCAAGCATGGCTAAATAAAAATCACTGAGCAATGGAGCAATGCACGCTCCTATGCATATCTCTTTCTTTCGAATAAAAACACGGCCATGCCATTCAGCGAAAGTGGACTCAAGGTATGTTTGTAAGAAGGCCAAGAAGTTTTGTACGGAGATGCCGGAAGCATTCTGAAAAGCAACTGCTCCGTGCCTGTCAATCACTGCATGTAAGAGGGATTAATTTCGACCCCCTGCGGTTCCTTAAAATGTACAGCCTTTGTCAAAAGTTTGGAGCCCAGGGGGTTTACTTCTGAAGCACACTGTCTGGTTCGTAATGCATCTCCAGCGCTCCACATTTGCTGAAGGTAAGAAGATTTCTGGTCCTGCCTCCTCCAATGGGTAGGGCTACCACGAATGTTACAGGAGTCCCACTGCGAGGCTTAGAAGCAAACCCCCTGGGCTCTAAACTTTTGACAAAGACTGTACCTTACTATTGAAGCGAAAAGCTTCACTAGGCTAGTCAACACCGGGTCTGGCGTGCGCCGTGATCAATTTTAGCCACAGCGGCGCATGCGCGAGTTCGCAGCGCGACGTCACTGGAGAGGCGCACGTGGTCGGCGGAGCCGCCGTCGAGCGCGGCTCTGCCGGTCGACCTTCGCCGTCGTTGGCGCGCTCTGCACGTGTTTACCATGTGTGCATCGGCGCGCGCTCGGCTTCCTCGTATGACGCTACTTGCAGCCGCGTGTTTACCACACTTACTACGCATGCGGTAGGAGGGCTATATAACGCGCTTGCCTACACCGTTATCGTGGTGCTCCCAGCGCATTGCGCGTGAACGGCGACAACCATGACGTCAAACAAAGCAGAACTGCAGCTTTTCGCTTGTATATCCGGGCTTAACCAGAGCTAAGCCACTGCCAATTTTTTAGTATACACATAGATATTAAGGAAAGCAAACAAAGCATAGGGGAATCTTTTTTTTTTTGTTATAATTCGTAGTGCTGATTAATGGGAAATTAGCAGTGCAACCACTTTATGGCAGAAAATAATTAATAAGAAAATAGCAAAAGAAATAGCCTCACTCCGCCGATGGGATCCGAATCCACAACCTCCGTAAGCTACCGTCGCGGCCTACTAATATACCATATAGGTATACCATATAAATATTATGCTTTGCCTGAATAACCATGTTTTTAATGCTCTTCACTTTCACGAGAGCCCTACCATTGTTTATAACCCTTTAGTCGTGTGACGGGCTCAAAACGGCAAGCTTGAAGTTCTTCCTAAAGTGGCATGAGGGGTCACTTTGCTAAATGCTCCTGGTAATGCATGTAATTCTGGCACCAAGGGTTCGGTCCCCTGACCAATCTGCATAGGAGCTAGTCTGGCTTTGTTTAAAGGACTTCGTCGTCAAGGTCGGCTAATGAGTGTCACGCGTTGAATAAGACGCAAATCGTTAACAAACTCGACGATCGCACGACAAACGGGCTAATAGTTAGACGTATGCAAAGAACACGCAGACCGTAGCAATAATCAATGCTCTACTGATACTCGTACTTAATTGATGTGATCATTACATATGACTTATGACTTGATGAGTCAAGTTCCTGGACAACAATTTGTCACTGTAACGACAACCTACTGGCGCAGCTTGTACATGAAAAGCGAAAGAGAAACGGCAAGCGGCGCATGCTTTTGTGGTTAACGCGAAGGTCATGCACAAGCGCGCCCCCGAGGCGCCAGGCTCGGAAACGCCGTTGCTCCCGCCAGGCCAGCTCTGCGAATGCACAGAACGTCCATTCTGCATGCACTTATGCATCGTGTGCATCGTTTACTTAGCGCTGCCTAATCACCTTTTGGGAATTAATAACGGAGCAGCCGATTAACTTTGCGTAATGTGCGAGGAAAACGAAAAAAAAGGCAAAGGAGCTTAACGAGGAGCGGCCCGAAAATTTCCCTCGTGCAAAAGACTTAGCGGCAACGTAATTAACTGCTCTCGCCTTGCACGCCACCACAGGGCGCACACACAGGCGACAGCCTCTATTCCTGACGCCAGCGAAAATCGCAGCCTCTGTTTACAAAAGGGAATGCCGATTAACGCACACCTTTTGGGCTTCGCCTTCGAGAAACATTTTCCTGTTGGAGGTCCAGTCCGCTCATTTATCAAAGCAATTATTTATTGATCTCAGCCTACGTGTTGCTCCCACGTTCTTCCGGTCGAAGAGTGTACGGGCTGCGCTAAGACCGAGGCGTCTGCCGCTTAATCATTTCCCTTTTATCGTACAAGCCAGTGTTCAAAAAGAACGCACGGCCAAGTTTGGAACTTAAACGCACCCGTCCTCGGAACATTTCTTTATTGCCACACAAGAACGGAAGTTGTCTTTGAACGCTTACTCGAATAAAAGTTCCATTGGTTAAGGCAGGGCATGATCATAATTATTGCCGAAATGAAGCATTATGTCTCTTAATAACTCATTCTTTACCTCGATGAAGCTGTCAGCCGCACGATAAACGACTGCAGAAATCGTTCTTGCCACGTACGATAAAAGGGGCTTGCTTGCTGTTTGCACATTTCAAATATTTTGCTCGAGCATCGGCTCCTGAAATTGGTTTCAAATATATTTCCTTGAACTGCCGTGGATTAATGTTGTCAGGGTGCAACCAGCGGAACACAGACGCAGGACAAGAAAAAGGAGGTACACACACCACACCGCGTCTGTGTTCCGCTGGTTCCACCCTGACAACATTATGAACCAACTAGCCCAGCAATTTACGCCGTGGATTAAGCTCATCCCTTTTCCACTGAACTCTTTGTTAGTTTAAAATCAATTCTGTGGGCTCGATCGCACCGCACGCGGGCAGAAAAGCTTGTGGAAAGCAGGTACTCTCTCAGCGACGTAAACAGGGCGATATTGCGGTGTTCCAGTTAAACCTCCGCGCTACTTGTATCTAAATAGAAAAGGCTTGATATTCTACATGCACCGTTCTATTGCTCTCAAGACGGCTCGTGGGGTCTCATTGCCCCGTAATTTATACTCTCTATTGTCACGTGGCTGGCAGATAGGACGCTAACGTAGACGGCCGACAGCAGACTGGCGTGAAGCTCACACTGTTTGTAGAGGCTATCCTATGCCCAGATACAAAATAAAAGAAGAAAGGCGCAACACCGCTCAGCAGCAACGTTGCCTCTTTCTGTGTATCGACTATAAGCGCAATTCAATCTGTCTATTTTTGTCACCTGAACAAGTGCAAAGCATATAAAAAACGGAAGAGTCAAATAGAGCACGAATGGCTCTTGGGCAGTTCGCAAAACGGTTCGTTCAAGTGTGCGTGCTGAACGATTTAAGTTCTTCTCTCTCTCTCTCTCTCTCTCTCTCTCTCTCTCTCTCTCTCTCTCTCTCTCTCTCTTAAATAGCCCGAAATTGTGTTTCCCCCTTTCTCTCAGCTACTCCCGAAACACTGTGACGTACGCGGTTCTAAATCAGCTTTTCGTGTGATCTGGGACGGTGGTTAGAGTCCATCCAAGCAGTTTCGTGCTGCGAGCCTCGGTCGCCAAGCTCACGCAGGTCGGAAAAGTTCAGCACATAGGTATGCTCTTTGCGTGCATCAAACGCTCCCTTTTCAAAGTTATGCGTGAACTTGACGCCCGAAGATCGTGACGAATATCATGCGGCTCTCCCTATGATGCTCCTTCCTTCAGACCTTGGGTGCTCCCCTATACTCTGAGAATAGGAAGCTCGAAATGTCTAACGGTCGCTATGTTCACAAGGTTTCTTCAACTATAGCCTCGAAAAATATTCGCGTTATTTTTTTATGAGAGGCGCACCGCACCTGAGATACCTTGACAAACTATTTTTTTTTTTTTTTTGCTCACAAGAAACTACGAATAATTTTGTCAGATACCTCTTGAATGCCATCACAATTTCTGTCGCGACGTCACCTCTGGGAAGTATTCCCTGCAGTTTGGCATGGACTGGTATTACCGAGAAGTGCTGCGTTGCACTCTTCCATCATACGAGGTCTGTTAGAAAAGTATCCGACTTTATTTTTTTTTGCGAACACCTGATGGATATGAGACAAGTGCGCTTGCATCAGGCGACCTTGAACCTTCATGCGCATGCATGAATTTTTTCCCGCCTGCCGATAGCGTCAGTCGCTGGGAAGCAGCGTTTGAGTGAGGCAGTGTGCAGTGCTCTCGTCGGTTTTTTATTGCAAGGAAAATGGCGGAGTGAAAGGAGCAGCGCTATACTGCAACAAATTTTGCCATAAACTTGGCGACAGCCGAGTGGAAACCATTCGAAATATTCAGACGGCTTTCGGTGAAGATGCTATGAGCAGCACACAGTTTAAGCAGTGTTACAATTGTTTTAAAGATGGCCGCACATCGGTGGAGAACGAGCCACGCTCCAATCGGCCATCAACATGCCAAAATGACCAGGTCATTGCCGAACTGAACGCTATGGTGATGCGGGACTGTCGCGTGACTATCCGAGAAATTGGGGAAGAGGTGGACATGAGCAATTTCTCCGCACATTCCATTATCACCGAAGATTTGGCCATGGAGAGAGTTGCGGCGAAATTCGTGCCGAAGCTGCTCACGGTGGAGCAAAAGCAGCTTCGTGTTGAAGTCTCACAGGACATGCTGGATTCCGCAAACAGTGACCCCGACTTCATCAACATCATAATCCTAGTGACGAGTCTTGGGTGTACAGGTACGACCCGGAAACCAGATCCCAGTCGTCAGAGTGGAAGCATTCCACGTCACCAAGACTTAAGAAGGCCCGCCAATTGCGCAGCAATGTGAAAGTGATGCTGACTGCTTTCTTTGACACCCTCTGTGTGGCAGACCACGAGTACGCACTCTACAGGGTCAAACAATGACCAAAGAGTACTACAGGGATGGATGTCCTCCGTTGCCTACGTGATGCTGTGCGGCGCAAGAACCCGGAGCTGAGGTCAACAGGAAATTGGCGCACCCATCGCGCCGATGCTCCTGCACATTCCTCGCACTCGAATCAGATTTTTTGGTGAAAAACCAGACTCCTGTAGTTCAACAGACTCCTTACTGTCCTGATATGGCCCCTGCGATTTCTGGCTGGTTCCCAAAATCAAAAGGCCATTGAAAGGAGCGCGATTTCAGACAAGGAAGAACATTATGGCTGCAACGACAGCTGAGCTAAACTCCATTCCGAAAAGGGCCTTTTCGGAATACTTCCCACAATGGCAGCACCGCTGGGAGAAGTGTGTGGAGTCGCAAGTAGACTACTTTAAAGATGACTAGGTTTGCAACGCTCCAGTTATGCAAGTTTTTTTTCAACGGCCAAAGGTCGGATACTTTTCTAACAGACCTCGTATGTTTCAAGCGGACATATCAGCAAATCGCCATTAGAATGGAAAGAGACGAGTGCTGAGCGGTAATAAAACATTTCTGTTCGAATAATTGAGCGATCCCGGTGATGAAAGGCGGACTGTATGAAGTTGGCGGAGCTGTGCGCCAGCGCTGAAGACGCTTTATTTGTTGTAACAGCGAATTTAAATGTAGCCAGACAAGCACTCAACATCAAGCATACTCTGCACGCCCATTTAGGATCAACACTCTCGACTTCATGGGAAAACAAAATTGGCAGTGGCTTAGCTCTGGTTAAGCCCGGATATACAAGTGAAAAGCTGCAGTTCTACTTTGTTTGACGTCATGGCTGTCGCAGTTCGCGCGCAATGCACTAGGAGAACCACGATAACGGTGTAGGCAAGCGCGTTATATAGCCCTCCATCCGCATGCGTAGTAACTGTGGTAAGCACACGGCTGCAAGTAGCGTCATACGAGGAAGCCGAGCGCGCGCCGATGCACATTCGGTAAACACGCGCAGAGCGCGCGAACGACGGCGAAGGTCGACCGGCGAAGCCGCGCTCGGCGGCGGCTCCGCCGACCACGCGCGCCTCTCCAGTGACGTCGCGCGGCGAACTCGCGCATGCTCCGCTGTGGCTAAAATTGATCACGGCGCACGGCAGACCCGGTGTTGACTAACCTAGCGAAGCTTTTCGCTTCAAAATTTTGAACTCCTTGTGGCCAACCCCTAAATGAAATTACGCGAGCTTGCTCGGGCATTAGGCATCTAAAGAAAAAGAGTACGCAAAATCTTGCTGCAAGAACTGCACATGAAAATGTGGTGTGGGCCATGGCGGGCCCAAATGATACTGTCAGAGTGCATTTCTGTGCAGTCTTTGGAGACACTTAATCAAAATTGCAAGATAATATGCAATTTTATTTTTTGCTTCAGAGTCAAAGCAGCACTGAAGGCAGTGAACAATATCCGGCTAAAACGTCTGCCTCCTAAAAAAAAGAAAAGACGAAGGTCATTATACTGCCTCACAAGGCTGGTCACTGTTTTCGGGACAGCCATGGAGAAATCCCTCTTGATTTCGACTTGCAGAAAGGCAAAACAAACAATAACAGTAGTATTTATTCCATGTTACTGCAATGTATGAAAAAAAACAGTTAGAAAAAAAAAACATAAATCGAGCTATACAGTTCGGCGCACAAGAAAGTACTCTGTCACCAAGGCAACACGCCTTTCCGCATCGTTTAAATTGCAGAAGTGCATGCGTAATACCTCCAATTGGTGCTGTGAGACGCCCAACAGTGTAGCAGCCTGTAAAACGTCAAAACGGACCTGCCACTCCACACCTCTCGTCGGCTAACGCCAATCAGCTATCGCTGATTCCCGGCAAGCTTAGCTCAACATTTTTTTGGTTTCGCGAAGTTAAAAGACTGATTCGATGAGAACAAATTGGTGCCTGATAATATAAGTCATCGCCACCAACAATTTCTATTTTAGGGGCCATGGGCAATGCCTACGTGTTTCACGATATGATAAAATAGGAAACTTATTGCCACGGGTCGGTCGCAGACAGCAGACCATCACGCTGGGGCCGAAGTCAAGCAACTCGGCGGCGGCCATAGCAGCAAGGGCACTCGACTGTCGACAGTTAGAAATGGCTGTCGCTTTCGGCCCTGCTCAATTTAATGCCGACGACGAACTTTCGACGTAAAGCACATCTAACAGCTGCGACAATCTCGACCGCCATAGAAACATTAGAGCTGAGCTAGCATCATGCCAGATAAATATGGTCGTTTCTCGCGTTGCAAGCAAAAATAAGACCGTTTACCAGCGGCTTGAACTAGGAACGTAAAAACCAAACAATCGAAAGCTTCGCGGCAATATGTTACGACCAGACTGAGTTTCCTTTTGTAAAACGGTTATGTTTTCGAGCGCTTTCAAGCAACTGGGTAAATATTGTTATAGAAAAGACCATTACGTCCCTTGCGGATATGGATGCTCTACGCCGAACCCTCCCGGCAGGCGTGACCGCTCGCTGCGGTCCTTAGCGGCCAATGCTAAACGTGTTCACTTGATTACTTGATTAATCGCATTTCCCTTTGGAGGTTTTGGTCGTTACTTGGCGGCGGCCGTTTGCTTTCTCAAAGGTCTGGTACAAGGCGTGCGGGCTATCAACAAAGTTACAGCTTTATTACACTTAAAAAGATGCAGCAACGATCAGAAAACCTACACTGAACAGGTCGACATAGAATATGGATGACGGCTGCTCTTGATACGCGATTCTTTTGGGATTTTTAAGGCGACAGTAACGTATAGATAGGTTTCAATTTACATAAAACGATAGTACAGCTGTTAGTGAACACAAGATAGGATTTCACTTGCCGCAGCTGATTGTGTGGGCAGGAAGCATTTATCAAAAAGCAGACACAACCTGACGCTATAGTAAGGCGAAGACTACACAAGGCGTTCAGTCTGCAGTGTCCTCCCTAATCCCATAACTTGGGGCGGGAAAGGGTGTTTTCACAATAGGGTGACGTCTTCTGCGCATCGAGGGCGGTGCCGTGATACTGAAATGCGCGGCATCGTCGTGAGCACGCAGTTCTGCGAATTCCATAGCTCCTTTCTTTTTAATTTTTGTGCGGCAGTGCTTACATACGACTCGCTTCCTCTAAAATCATCGAAGCTTCGGACTGCATTCGCAAAGTTTATCGTTGAAAATGCAAGTAGGTATGCGACACAAGCCAAAGACGCTCAGTCGGGGAGCTCCTGCAATAGAATCAAATTACCTGCAGCCGCATATAAGAAACTGCGCTATCAGTTATGCACAAATTCAATCTTCAGTGAGCTACAGCAACCACAACCCACACGAGTGTTGCTACCGCTCTTCCTTTAGGTGTTGTTCCCTCATGTTTTAAGACAGTCACGTACGCTCTCTATACTTTTGCAAGCGTCGTTCTTGGCCAGTCATGCTGCATGCTCTGGAATGGCAGAGCTTTCCCGTCTTGCTATTCAGTAACCGCGATTTGTCGCTGGACGTTTTTACGCCGATGTAAGTATGTCGCTGTGGCGGTATTAAGAGACAACAGAGGGCGTACGAAGACAGGGGAAAAATTACACAGCAGCGAACGAAAGCCTACGAGCGTTCGGCTGGGACGATGTAGAGGGATTTAATCATCCTCGGAGCGGCGCTTTCTAGCGGCAGCTTTAATTTCCCGGCACTTCTGTCCTTTCACTTGTTTCTTTTGTTTACTTCCATCGTATACCACTGATTCTCGTTCCGCCCCGGTTGGCTGCTCGCGACCAGGACTCTGCAGCACGCACACACCCGACGATGCCGCCAAAGAATAAGCGGCTCGGAGTTTCCGTTTTTTTCCTACCAACAGCCGGGGCACGAGAGAGATTTTGATTCCGAGTTATCCGACCTTCCTGTGGCGCAAACAGAGCGCGCCACCGCGCAAATCAGATTAGGCACGATTTTGCAGGGAAGGTTTCTGATTCCTTGACAGTCGCTCTTTTTCCCGCCCGGTCGCGCATATTGATCTCGGCGAGAAGGAACGGTGATCCGTCCGGGGCACCGACGCTGTAGGTGTGGCGGAGCGCTGCCGCTCTTCCCCGCCGCGCCTATTGATTGGAGTGAAAAGTTTAGGCGAGCGAGTGAAGCAGACGATAATTCATCGCGCGCACGTGCTAGAAGAAGAAAGAGAACGCTCCCGACTGCCGTAGTTTTCACTTACGCAAACAAGAATTCCATGATCACGGCGGCCCTGAATACGTAATCCGGAAGCTTATTGGAAAATTCTCTCCCATCGTTTGTTCGACGTCGAAGATATCGTTGTGAGGTTCGCTGAATTGGCTTCATTACCACATTGCCGCGCACATACCCATTTTGTCCGGAATGACTGAAAAAGCAAGTTAGGGAAGTTCTATTTCGTCTCCCTTGGCAGAATTGATCAACCAGACTAAACTAAGCGACCCAAGGAGGTTTGTGGCTGAAACCGCTCGGTTGGGAGAATACTTCAGACGTTCGAAGGAAACTTTGGCGCCCCGAACGCTAAGAATAAGAACAGGATTCAAGCTTTGCTTTGGTGTCTGTCTGAGCCGGACAGCATCGACCGAAACGCCTGGCTCCAGGCCAGACAGTTCTTTTGTGTCCTTTGTTCGTGGCATTAGAGCATAGAAGGGCGCACGCACGTTCGCAAGTACGAGCAGTGGCCATCGATCTTCAACAGTTCCCGCACTGATACCAAATAATCACGACCGAAAGCGACCACCTGACGCCTGCCAGAGCGGCGCGCCTGCCGAATCCCAATGGCAGCCGATAGAGTTTTGTCCCCTCTTTGAGTCGAATAATGCGAGTTAGCGAGGCTGCCTTCAGATATTCCACGCATAAAAGAGAAAACAGTATATGCTGAAAAATGTTCCATTCGCAAGCCTCTGGACTGACAAGTAGCGGAAGCCTTTGGCACAGCCCACTACCGCCATTCCTCCGAAAAAGAGTGCCTGCAATTCATAGTGTGTCTTTTCTCAGATGATTCTGCTTCTCATGATTGTGCCTTTGCCGATTAAAAGTCAGAATTCTTGATAACGTAAAAACGGTGAACATTTCAAGCAAATCTAAAGTAAACTCAAGACTAAGGAATAAAAAGAAATAGAAGCACTCAACAGAAGCCTCCTGGCCGACTTCAATCAATATATAAGTGATGCCTTCACGACATGATAAGCTCAAATTGGTGACCACATTTATTTATTTATTTATTTAGGACATACTGCAGGCCCAGTGAAGGGCCCTGGCAGGAGGGGCACAATAAACACAATACAAAAAGCACAAAACAAAAAGTACAAGGCAAGTAAAAAAAAAAAAAAAAAAAAATCAATGAACGGCCTGTTCAATGGCATCAATGTCAACTGTTGATGATGGTGGCAACTGATTCCACTCGTTAATAGTGCGGGGAAAAAAAGAGAATTTGAATATGTTAGTTCTGGCAAAGTAAGGTTTTAACGATTCAGTGTGCCTGTTTCTGGTTGACCTGGACGTTATCGGTTGGAGATACAAATCGGGGGCCATTGACAGTTTGTTAGTTTTCAATAGAAAGAGAAATCTTAACCTTAGTATTCTACGCCGAGTTTCAAGGGACTGTATATTATGTTGAAGCAACAGAGCAGATGGTGAGTCAGTGGTGCGATATTTAGAAAATATAAACCGAACTGCTTTGCGCTGAATTCTTTCAAGGGCATTAATGTTAGTCTTTGTGTGAGGATCCCAAACAGTGCATGCATACTCAAGTTTTGGTCTAATCATGGTGTAATATGCCAATTGCTTAACGTTAGGGGGAGCTTGTTTTAACTTGTGCCTAAGAAAACAGAGATTGCGAAACGAAGAAGAGCATACGGTTTCAATATGTTTATTCCAACTAAGATTATTCGTTAGTGTTACTCCTAGGTACTTGTATTCTTTGACTTCTGAAAGGTGCCGAGTGGGAAGATTATATGAAAAGGAATGACTGTTTCTTTTATTAGTGATCCGCATAAATACTGTCTTGTCAGCGTTTAGTTCCATCCCCCATTTAACGCACCATTCACTAACATTCTGTAGGTTATGATTAAGTAAAATTTGGTCGCCTGGAACTTTAACTTCATTAAACAAAACACAATCGTCGGCAAACAACCTAATTTGAACAGGATGAGAGATGATGTCTGTAATGTCATTAATATATATTAGAAACAGTAATGGCCCAAGGACACTGCCCTGCGGGACACCAGAAGTGACTGGAAGTTTGTTAGAACAATGACCATCGATACTAACATATTGAAATCGGTTAGATAAATAAGCCGCAACCCAATTAACAATAAAAGAAGGAAGACCTACAGTTTCAAGTTTATGGATAAGTTTATTGTGCGGAACTAAATCAAAAGCTTTCTTAAAATCTAGAAATATGACATCTATTTGGCCGGAATTGTCCAGAACTTGAGCGAAATTATGAATTACGGATGTAAGTTGGGTGACCGTAGAAAAGCCTTTGCGAAAACCATGCTGAAAAGCCGATAATTTGTTGTTGTCATCGAGAAATGTTTTAATGTAATTGGCTACGATATGTTCAAGAAGTTTGCAGCATGAAGAGGTCAACGATATGGGACGGTAATTATTAAACAATGCGGCATCACCTGTTTTGTGTATGGGAACGACACGGGCCACCCTCCAATCGGGTGGTAGACTTGAAGACAAAAGAGAAGCACGAAAAATGATAGCAAGAAAGTGCGAAACCATCTCAGCATAACGATGTAAAAATGAATTAGGTATTTCGTCAGGCCCAGGAGTTGCTTTTGTTTTAAGATTCAAAAGCATTGCAAAAATACCAGGTTGAGATACGAGATCGTGCACAGGCTGGGAACAAGAATCACGAGTTGTGAAATTATTTGCAGGTTGGGAAAACACACTGTGAAAATATGAATTGAACTTATCAGCAATATATTTTTTGTTGGTGAGCAACGTGCCCTCATGCATCATCGCAGGCAGAGATTTTTTTTCTTTGCTTAAAAAATTCCAAAATTTCTGAGGAGCGTTACGAATAAAATTTGGCAAAATGTTTTGAAAGTAATGTCGCTTAGCAGCCGCAACAGCTTTGGTCAAAGAAGCCTGCTTCATTTGAATGATGTTGTGAGGGACACGGGCTCTCCTTAAGCGTTTAAGTTTTCTTTTGAGATGCAAGATTTCTCGCGTAATCCAGGGATTAGATTTGCCACTTTTTTTAGCTCTTGATGGAATAAATTGGTTGATACAATATGTGCATATGTCTTTAAACTTGGTCCAGAGATCAGATGTGTCAGTTCCGACAAAGGTGCTGAGACACAGATCTAAACAATCTAATACACTCTCATCCCTGGCACGCGAGAAATCTTTTACAAACACAGTTTTGGACGGTACGGCACATTTATCAGCGACGAAATCGCAAGTGAAATACACCAACTCATGATCAGATAGTCCTTGATGGATCGAAACAGAAAACATTTCAAAAGAGCGGTTCACAAAAATCAAGTCAAGAATGGAAGCAGATGAGCCTTGAATACGCGTAGGTTGTCCGACTACCTGTTTCAAATTGTGACACAGCATAATATCAAATAAGTGTTCAGCATTTGCGCAGTGTCGTGAATTAGATGAGGCCAACTCCCAATTAGTGTTAGGTAAGTTAAAATCACCGACAAGAACTACGTTTTTATGTTTGAATGATGACATGTGTTCCGACAAATCGCGTAGAAACTGAGGAGGGGAATCTGGAGCTCGGTAAACAGCAAATAGAAAAATGGAACGGCCCCTAAAAGATAGCTTTAGGGAAATGCTTTCATGGTCATCAATTTGCCGAGTTAAAGTCGCATGAATATTGTTTTTAACCAAAACCGCCACTCCACCACCTCTTGATAATCTATCACGCCGATAGATTTGATAAGTTGGAGGGAAAACGTCTTTGTTATCTATTTCATCGCGAAGCCATGTCTCCGTAATGATGACGATATGTGGATTGTACCCAAGAAGAAGTGCCTCAAGCTGTTCGCTTTTGTTGATTATACTCCGCGCATTAAGGTTTATAAGTCTTAATTCCTTCTTGATCCGCGTACTACGTCATTCACTTTTTCGTGTGTTCCGCGATGGCAGTTTCACCCTTGTGCTAGTGGTATCATCCCACGAAAACATCTGGCCAGCAACGAGCAACTTATCATTGATTAAGGTCACCTTCATTTTCTTGTCTCTCTCAGTTTTAGTACTATCCCATAATAGTTTTCGTTTCCTGAGGGTTTCCTTTGAGTAGTCATTCTGAATAGATACTTTTTTTCCTTTGAGCTTGTGAGCGTTTTTAAGGACTTTTTGCTTTTCATTGTAATCCTGAAAAAATATGATCACAGGCCTGTTGACAGTGTTCTTTCCTAAACGATGAATTCTACCGACAGAAGTACAATGGACATCAAGTGTTTCCGAGAAAATTTCAGTCAGAACCTTCTGTTTTAGATCAGATTCTGTCTCATCTGGTTCCTCGCTTACACCAAAAACGACTAAATTGGAACGTCTACTGTAATCTTCCATATAGACCAGTTTCGACTGCAAGGCGTGAATTGTGCGTTCCATATTATCAATACGTTCTGTTTGTTTTTCAAAGTCCGCAAAGCGAGAGTTTAAGTCAGATATTGTTTTTTCCAAATCTTCTTGTTGTGTTCTGAGGGCTACAATCTCTGCTGTTAACTTGGAATGAGCTGTAAGCAACTGCTTTAATAGTTCTGTACTGTCCTCATTTGAATTATCAGGCCCAGGGTTACATTCAATGTCACCACATAAAAGCAGCGCGCAAACACAAAACACGTCTTGGGCAATGATAACACAGCGTTGTGGGCACGGCAGGACCAAAAGACCGCGGCAATCACTTCTAATTGTAGTAGAATAACAACCAACCTGTGCAAAGCAGAACAACGAAGCGTAAGGCAACATGCCTATGTGCGGTCCGCTGTGCCCACTGAAGTTGAAGCCTGGCTGTCGGTCTTTTAAACGAAGGTCCGGGCAGGTCACATGGAACGGGGGCGGTGCTTGAAGAAGGTAATCATTCCGCCAGGAAATGAAATCTCCCGCATCTGTTGCCAAATATTCTTGAAGGCACGTGTCGACTGTAGCGGTATCCTGATGAAGAAGCAGTTTGGACGGACCGAGCAGAAAAACCTGTGCAAAGCAGAACAACGAAGCGTAAGGCAACATGCCTATGTGCGGTCCGCTGTGCCCACTGAAGTTGAAGCCTGGCTGTCGGTCTTTTAAACGAAGGTCCGGGCAGGTCACATGGAACGGGGGCGGTGCTTGAAGAAGGTAATCATTCCGCCAGGAAATGAAATCTCCCGCATCTGTTGCCAAATATTCTTGAAGGCACGTGTCGACTGTAGCGGTATCCTGATGAAGAAGCAGTTTGGACGGACCGAGCAGAAAAACCTGTGCAAAGCAGAACAACGAAGCGTAAGGCAACATGCCTATGTGCGGTCCGCTGTGCCCACTGAAGTTGAAGCCTGGCTGTCGGTCTTTTAAACGAAGGTCCGGGCAGGTCACATGGAACGGGGGCGGTGCTTGAAGAAGGTAATCATTCCGCCAGGAAATGAAATCTCCCGCATCTGTTGCCAAATATTCTTGAAGGCACGTGTCGACTGTAGCGGTATCCTGATGAAGAAGCAGTTTGGACGGACCGAGCAGAAAAACCTGTGCAAAGCAGAACAACGAAGCGTAAGGCAACATGCCTATGTGCGGTCCGCTGTGCCACATGGTCAATACCGCATCGTTATCTATATCACCTTCTGGCCGCAAGAGAAGCTTTCTCTTTACCGTAATGCATGAAAGTGCGCCGGTCCTGTGTAATGCCTTCTCGCAGGATTTTCGCTGAAAGAAATCTTTCGAATGAAACGCGAGACATTGCCCTGCTCTACACGTCATTCCTGCGCTGCTCAAAGTATCTATGCTTCCTCATTTAAAAATATACTTATTCTCTCTCTCATTACAAAGCGTACAACTATCAGCCAGTCACGAGCTCCCAGAACCACATTTCATTCTCTGAGGACTGCAATGAAGGAAGGAAGCTTTAAAAACGGGGCCCTTGCTAAGCGCTACAAGCACTGCATGCACTTGGGTGCTAAGCTCCGCCCGTTTCTTTAGACAGCCATTTATTTAAATCAGATTCCAACTAAGCTCACCTGAGCCAGCCTTGGTGGTGGCGGTCAAAATGTTAAATTGATACTTAGGAGAGCAGAAAGTTGGGCAAGTTGGTTGATATGCATACTGAAAAAATTCCGCAGAAAAAACGAGGACGAATCAAAGACAAGACGAGGACGAGCGCTAACTCACAACTGCAGATTTATTCCGAAACACATGCACATATAAACAGGAAAAAAAACAACAACAAAATGAACCATATCAATCTGACGTCAAGAACAGGACATGTCACCCCCTGTGTCCCCGAGTGATTTTGCCAAAAAGCGGACCTCCTTATCAGAGAAGCGGACAGAAGTCTGGCTGACGCATGTATCTCCGCTGATACGCATATGAAATGCTTCCATGAGTTCCCGCACAAGTTGGTCCCTATGCCTAAACAGAATTGTTGTTTTTTCAAAGAGCGGTTTACACCGCGGCAGTGTAAACCGCTCTTTGTTCGAACCTGGGGCCACCTCACCGGAGCAGTCGCTCTACCAACTGAGCTAACCGGGACGGCTAGCATATGGTAGGATTGATCAATATAGCATATGGTAGGATTGATCAATAGCTTCTAGGTTAAAGTCTATGGTGTTGCAGTATCTCTGCATATGTTATGGGAAAATGAGGAACCAGGAGGGGAGGGGGGGGGGGGGGGGGGGGGGGGGGGGGGGGGGGAGTGTGTGCGCACTCATTCCCCACCACCGGTTGATAGCCATGCAGGAACCCAAACTATGTATTTGCTGTCTGCTATGTGTTTTGCGTTTTCGAGGATGCGTGCTGCCAGTGGGGTAATCCTCTCTTTAGTGAAGGTTCTGTATGCCGCTTGCAAATAGATGATTACGTGTCGCCAGGTTGTGTGGGTCGCCGCTAAGGCATTAGCAACCTCTGCTTCCGTAAGGGTAGCGCTTCGGACCGTGGCTCCGTCTACAGTGATCATGTGTTCCTTTACTACTGATAGTGTGGCAAAGCCGTTCACTTGATGCGCAGCAATCACGCACTATGTGCTTTCTTCATGGGCGTAGGCTTTCTGAATAGCAGTGCCATGGCCATTAAAAAAGCCTGTGTCACCCGTGAGTGCCAGCTGATAACCTCAAGAGGGTTAGCGGGTGCCATCCGTGGGATGAGCGCTTTTAGAAGGTCCCTCCTGAATAGACACACGGGGGCCGCACTAGAAGGAACGCTTGCTATGATCGATAATACTCTTACTGTGCGTGCACGGAATGCACGCACTGAAATTGAAGCACGGCAAGAACACAGGTGTAGTATAGTGTAAAATTGATGCATTCGCACAATTTATTTTTTTGGCGCACAGCCACTATACTGATATGCTACCTGGTATAGGCAAGCGCTGTGCCTATGGTGGCCTTTAAAGTTTTGAAGAAGCCTGCTTTTTGCTGTAAGGTCAGTTTCTCTATTTTCAAAGAAGTTTACCTTCCTCAAGAAGCTTTTGAGTGCACGAAGAGAATTCTTATCATAAGACAAAAACATCTCCATGAAATGGAGGTGGATAAGTTGGATTCTCTTTATACGTTAATCTATTTTGCTTATTGTCTGAAGTAACAAAAATCTCGCACAGAAAAAAAAACACCGCGCGACATCGGTACATGTTGACGTAGTTCCGCTGAGAGTTGAAGCGTTGTCGCTGTGTCCCAAGTGTGTTTTACAAACATTTCTTTTTCTTTTTTGCAAACAAACTGGGCATACGACGATAGGAGCTCCCGAAAACGTTTCCGGTAGAAGAACTTCCGGAATCTTCGGCGCAGTGTTTGAATTGGTGCCGGTGCAGACGCGGCAGCGTTTGCGGTCCTTCTCTTTCCAGCGTTCATTACCTGCTTAGAACGTCGAGGGAATACTTCAAGCAGCCAGACAGCAAAGCTCCGAGGCGGTGGCGGAACCGCAAACGGGCCTCGAATCTTCCTCTGTGCAAATCACTACTGTCAACAAGAAGCACGGAATTGTGGGAACCAGTTCTCGTTTTTACCGAGAGCGTGAACATGGCTGCCTCTTGTGAAGAAAACGCGGCTGTAGCCTTCCAGGCCACCTTCGCACTGGAAGCAGCGGTCATGCTCTGCAAGTTAATCTTTCTATTTGCATTGACTTGAGTATTACGCGCTGGATTCGCCAGTGATAAGGCCTCTAGCGTAATCAACTGAAGCTGCAGCGCCTAGTTGGGCACACAAAATACGAGAACAAGAAACAAAGGCGTTACATTAGTAGCTGTGTTTTTCTCATGGTAACGCACGCTAGTTGCATGCAGCGTGGTTGTGCCCTCGGCAGAGAAGCTAATGCAGCACGAGTTCTCAATCCAACAGAACATGCCCAAATCGAGCACGCGAACAAAAAGGGCGCGCCAGAGACCTCTATATTTTCTACACCAAGCGCAATAGCTGGAGGACCCAGATAAACCCATTTGTTGCACTTAAATTAAAACCGGAAATGGTTCGCAGTGCAGCCCGGTCGCAGTGTTGCCAGAGCACAAAGGGGTTCGTCGAAAAAGCGGATAGGAAGTGACAGGTGCTATCAATGATGAAGAACGAGGCGCTGGTCTAAATGACGCCGAAAAGGCAAACTTTTTCCCCCCTCCAACGTAATCCTTTATACTGCGCCGTCACAATAAATCGGTGGCGTGGTGCGGGCAACAGCTTCATCAACTGACGGTCGAATAAGTGCTGGCTCCATCGGCGGCGTGCTTACACCGTCATCTTGAGGGAAATGGAGCGAACGATGTGAGCACCGAGAACCCTGCTCAGCACTGTAATCAACACCACTCACTAAGAGAGGAGACCCATATCTGAGATGCGCGGACCGCGGCTGCGGGTCAATTACTGAAGTCTAGACACATCTACTACAAACAATGCGAAAGAGCAAGCGAGGTAGTTTTTCTTTCTCTCTTTCTCTATCTCATGCTGCGCTTATCTGTAGTCGGCAGCGAAGACCCACAAACCATCGGCAGCCCGTCAAACCCTCTAGAATTCGATAAGGTTTAATCCTGACTGACGGGCATACAGCGGGCACCAGCGGCTAGTAGTTTCAAGCTTCCCAAATTTTAGTCCCAGCTGCGCGCTCTGTAGTCTTATTGAAGAGATTCTTTCCTTTGTTTTTAGCCCTAAAAAATAATCTCACACCCCATTTTCTATCTCCTTGAAGCGAGTAATACTTTCGTTGGTACATTGCCTCATTGAAAAAGATAGTAGTGCGTTACGGGAGCAAGAACACGGAAGGCCCAGGGAAGTGAAGAACAGCGCCAGCTTTATTATGGCAAATTTTAATTTATCCACCAGTGATACAATGGGTACAAGCTTTCCCCTGGTCTGGTGCTCGGCTTATTTAGGGTGAACTGCTTGGGAAATGGGTCTTCGACCCCACCTTGAGTAGAAGAAGAAACCTCGTGCCATGGCGCTCTTTGGCCACCGATGCCCTTGCGCCATAAAAATGCATCATCATCATCGTCGTCGAGAGTAGGCATAAGCTTGAAATGCATTGCAGGAAAGACGTAGCACATTCTAGGTAGCCTCATAGATAGACTTTGAAAACTGGTGAAAATGGTAGCAGCCGTAGCCGGGTATTGGCCAGGTCCTTTGGCTGCTGGATTGGCCCCCACATTCACGTTCTTCTGTTCATCGACCCGGGAAGTGCGCATGGCCTCCCTGGCTCCTTTCGAGACTTGAATAGCCGCCGTTGTTAGTCGCTTCTCTTCCAGCTGAACAGCGTGCCTTTCTCGCTGACATTTCGAAGCGCTAAACTAACGGATGGAAGATGACCAAGACGACGAATCAAAGCAGCAGCGCGAGAGACAACCAGTTTGAACACTCAGCGCGACAGGCTGGGTAAATGACCTAGTGGTGCAAGCCATCGAGAAACGAAGCCGTCCTGTTTGCTCCGACGGTGGGTCGAATTACGCTCCCCGGGGCTGTAGTTTTTTTTTTTTTCAGCTTGATGCCATTCAGACGGAGAAGTTCGGAAGTTTCCGGATAAGTTTGGCTTCGTCGTCGCCCTAAGATTTGGTTCCACGCTTTGTCTCGCATTCGCCGCAGTTTCTAGATAATGCTATCCTCGGTTTGACGGGAATGGAGGAGCTAAATGTATCGCATGCTAAAAAACGCAAAAACTCAAAGCGGAAAAATACAAATTAATAACAATCGGTAACGCCGGGACCTATCACGGAAGCTAACAGTGCTACAAAATTAAGGAATACAAAGCAAGGACTATAACGCATCTGCACTAAGCGTAAAAAAAGTTGAGCGAGTGGCATCGAAAAAGACACATATTGAGGCTCTTTATAATGCTCCAGGAAAAGAAACTCATTTACAGTGTAAAATTAAGATTACAGCTAACACAGAAGAAATGCAACAACATTGAGAACAACTAATGCATGCAGTCATATATGTCACCGTCCATCTTCGAAATAAGCACTTGCAAGAAAAAAACAAGCACGGACGAAGAACAAATACGACATACAAAGAGCGCATGTCCCATGTCACTTGCGCACGGTATACATGTCGCATGTGTTCTCCGTTTCCGCGCGAGTGCCTACTTTTAAGAATAAACCAAATGGCCCGGACCAAAGTGCTAAGTCAGTCACTATCCACATGTGCCCTTGTTAAAGGTGCCCTGCGACGTAGATAAAGCATGAGGTCTTTAATCTTTGTATGCATAGTTTGGGACATTGTGAGACCTGAACGCGCAATGACATCGCCGAAATCGTAATATTTTATATTTTAATCTTCTCCAGAAATGCTTCTTTCGAGCCGATGGTGCCGCAACGCGGCGGCCATTTGCGGCGGCGGAAATGAGGCGGCATCCAGATTGGGCGCTGCCTCTCTTATTGGTTGTTCGTCCAGTTTGCATATTGTTCCTTTATAATCACGATATGGATCCAAAATATTATGCCTCTGAGTACTCAAAGCTTCTCGCATGCCACAAAAACTGGAAAGAAGCAGTGAGAGCGAACGAAAACTAACAAGAATAAAGCTAGGGACGACACTTTCCATTCCGCTTCAAACCTTCGTGGGGGCCAGTGCTGTTCAAAAAGGTCGGTTCAAACCACACCAAGACGGCAGCGAAAAAAAAAAGCCAGTCTACACACATTGCCCAAAATTGTGGAGAGAAAGGCCGGACAGGAGATGGGAGGCGAGTTTGGGGTAAAGGGGGGTACTGCCGACAGCCTTCCACTCCGACTAAAAAAGAAACAACGGGGAGCTTCCTTTGTTGTTTGTCACCCTTGTCCTGAGTGAAATGGGCGAATGAAATGCGTTTTCGTCTGAGCTTTTCATTTTGAATATTCAAAGGGGAATAACTTTCGTTTGCATGCTCCGATTTCAATAATTCTTTTGCCCTGGTCTCTGGAACGCACGATGAATCTATTCAATGCTATTAACCGGTACTGAGCAAATCATCGCGGTGCCCCTTTAAGTCCACTGCAGGGCATGTGTGCACTGACGTGTAAACGTCAAGTAACTTTCGAAAGGCTCGGAGGCAGTCGTCGCGTTGAATATGCATGCTCTGCCTCGCAACTGTCGATCGCCTTCACCGTGTGCGTCCACTGTGTCCACGTCTCTTGGTGTCGTATCTACAAAAGCATTGTGGAAAACATCATGGCCACGCTCGGCTGTCCGCTTGTATATTAACACCACCACCAGCAGCGTCTCCGCTGACAGCATGCAGTATCTAATAGTGAAGTACACGTATCTGTACAGAGCGGTTTTCAATAACTAAACTCTTGTGCCCGTATTCAGCCTCATCATCTTGGTGTTATTTGTAACAGCAGCTACCGGTTACTTTTTCTTTATGCTAAGATATTACGCGCTGTACACTCGTCCCACAACCATGGGTACTGTGTTTTGTTTTGTTTTTTCCTCGGTGATGTTGTGCACTTCCCTTTCGGTCGCTGTGTTGTGCTGTTGCCTTTTACGCCAACAGCTGTTAATTCCTCGCTTCCTGAGATTTCGCCGTCCGCAATACAGAGGGAGATAAAGTAAACATGCCTGGTGAGAGAGGGAGCAAAAGGTGATGGCGGTAAGGTGCTGTCCATTAGATGGCGCCACGCGCCCGCGTGCGCTAGAGTTCCTGTATATGCTCCCGCAGGGAGCAGAGTTGCGCGAAGGTCCACCATCATGTTCCAAGCTGTGCGGGAAAGCCACTTCTCGTACGTACAGGGGCTGCGTAGCTCGCTGTGTAGGACGCTTGGGCTTCTTTTTTTTCTCCTTTAAATAGATTGACTTGATGGCAAGTTTCTAAACGTAACGCTGAAAACTAATCTGTGATTTGCCGAGGGTGTGCATACAGCACGAAAAAGAAATCGCCAAAGGTTAACAGCAAATCGTAATCATGACAAACTGACGAAAAAAAAACTGGAAACGGCCTGCGAGTTTTTTTTTTCTTTCTGGAACCAGTAATTTCACAAGAACAAGCAGTTCCGTTCCAGATGAGGCAGCGTCTGTCCCATACTGTCTTCCTTCTTGCACGTCTTAAGAACAAACAAAGTATAGCGATGAATTACTTTTTTTCACAACTAGCACCGCCGCGTGTTCTGTACGAGTTATGCGCGGAAAATACGAAAATGCATCTTTCTAGAACCACATTAAAATAATTGCGCAACTTGTTGTAGGCAAGCAGACTAAAGCAACGCCAATGCATTGAACGAGGCGAGTCTGACATAACGAAAAAATTAACACTCAATTGCTTGCCCAACACATTTCACAAAATGTACCCCGTTGCTAAATGCAGTGATAGGGCGGATCCTTAAAGGACCTTGAAAGTACTCTTACACGTAGATATTATTTAACTTTCCTCATTTTTTTATCGAAAAGCACTATCGTTTCACCTTAGTTATTAAATTACAATAGTTGTTGATTACTGTGGTAGGTTTTCCTGCCTGCTTCATCCTTAATGCTCGGAAAAACTAATTTAATGTTCCGCTTTGCATTTTTGTACTCCTTCTTCGTAGATTCGGCTTAGGTCGCAGTATCAAAACATTTCGCGACTTCTGGATTTTTTTTAAAGCCGAGGTTATAGGCTGATTAGCTGTCTTCTAGCTGAAATTATTCGCGGCATCAAGATTTGCGACACTTGTTTACATGCGATTTTTGCCTATCCTATCCTCACATCTCTCACTTAATCCTTGTCAGATGGTTCTTAAGGGCATTTTTACTAAGAACAATACTTTATAGCATAGGCAGACAAATGGTTTAGGGGGGTTTAACTGCCCAAAGCGACTCAGGCTATGACAGGGAACAGTACATGGCCTCTAGAATTTCGGCTCCATCGAAATTCGACCGCCGCGGCCGGTATAGAACCCGCGTCATTCGGGTCAGCAGCCGAGAGCTATAACCACTAAGCCTCCGCAGCAGCTGCATAGGCAAATTAAATGTTTATGCAGGTGAGACTGGCATCGAAATGTAGCAAAACTTTGCATGGAATTTGCTTCTTGAACATTCATTGTCCCTTATATTTCACCTCGAACCATCACTACAGAAGGCTCGAAGCAGCAGTAGAGTAAGCAGAGCATGCCCTAGTGAAGGGCCAAAAAGTTGCAGATGCAGACTGTAAATTCTGTACAATTTTAATGCAGTGATATGCTACAAATACTGTTTCGAGGGACAGGTATAGGCTCAAACTAGTATCCATAAAAGGACACTAAGTGAAAGATATAGACAAACAAGATTTTCGTTGCCTGTTCCTTATTTGATAATGTGTGTAAGCTAGAAAAAAAAGTAGTGATTTGTTCAAGGTAAACAAATGTCGACACATGAAAAATGTTTTTACCAATGCAATTCTGATTTCGCTTTCGAAACAGGCAAATGTTGGTTGTGATGGCACTGGTAGATCTTGAAACAGGTTAGAAATTTTTATTTACTTATCAATACTGTAAGCCTTTCACAGCCGCAAACAGGAGAGGTTCATTCTCAAGAGCCACTTGAGGCGCCGACGCACTTCGGCCGCCGACCTTCCACATGGCACTGCGTAAAACGCTTTGCCGTTTCCCGTGCAGTTGCCGCAGTTTGGCGTACTGCACCCAGTCATAGCTGACGACTGCGTCCGTCACTGCCACTGCAGAACACCAAACCTGACGCCACAGGTGTGCACGGAAAACAACTGAATGTAGCCGACAGCGCGGGCTCACATGACGCGTCGAGCAGACAAGGGTTCGCTCGGCGCTGCACCTGTGTAGTCAGCTTCTCCGCGGAGTGTTGAACAAACGACGTCACGAAAATCATGTGACTGCCTCTCGGCGAATGGCGTTCGGAGCGGCGAAGGGAAACAGACGCGCAACTCTGCTACTTTTGGTAGCATATACAGTAACTCTAGCGTGCGCCATCTTCTCTCGTCTCTCCGCCAATGCTTTGTGGAGAGGAATGCGCGGTCCTCTGCGACAACCCAATCAATCAGCGCTTCTTTCCGCTGCCGCTAGAAAAAAAAATAAGATGACGCCACCTTTCGGTCGCAGCTGTAAGTGACGGCAGGGCTTAAAGGGACACTGAGGACAACTGCATTCATATTTTTGTTCTTAGTAAACTTTATTCTGTTGCTTTCTGGCAGCGTTCTTATTTGTTCGACAGAAAAACGCGCATTAATGGCCGAGAAACTTTAATTTAGTAACGCTGCCGCCACTAGATTCAAACTTGTAACGTCTACACAGAAAACGTCTTCCTAATCACTATTTTGCAGCAAATGGAGGTGCAGCCTAGATTCTGGGATACGAACCCCAAAAACCATCGACCCAAGCAGTTTATACTTGTGAAATCGGCCGCTGGTAGCGACATCCGTAATTCTTTCTTTTTTTGCCTTTTCTAATTCACCAAAGCAGCGTTCTCAGTGAAAGTAACGTTTTTGGTCGACAAGATGTGGGTGGCAATCCATCGATACAGACCTACTTAAACTTGTCCTCAGTGTTCCTTTATATCTCGCCGTTCGTTTTCGTTTCAGTTACCTTCTGCATTTTCGCATGAAATCCCGAACCAAGGGCGCGATTCGCACTCTTTCCTTTTGCGGAGTTTTGGCGCCTTGATTTGCAGCACCTTGCGCATCAGGAGCACCAGGAGTCTGATTTTGGACCTCCTCATTTCTGAGTGCTGTGTTCCGCACGTGACGCCGCTGCGCCACTGAACCAGACTAATATCAGCACTACTGTGATTTCATTCATTAATTCATTCATTCATTCATTTTTGAGAGAAACTGGTAGAGTGTATACGCTTATACATATTTAATTTTTTCTGTCTGGATAACCGAGGCAAAAGGCGTGGAGTGAGACTGGCGGCTGCTGAAAGTTAGCGGCGCAGGCACCGAACGACACAGAATACTAATAAAGATTTTACCAGTGAAAGATGAGCTTCTATCTAGTTGGCTCAGACTGAGGGACAGTGCTGGAAAAAGGAAGTCCACTCGCGGCTGCGCTGCGTGCTAACAAAGAAACAAAATCTTTCTTAAAAGCTATCAACTATCTTTGTTATGTATTGTAACGCTCTCCTTTTCTTCAAGAGCTGTTTATTTTGAACCAGCCACTTGTTGAGACCGCGAGTTTGAAGCCAACCGTTTTTAAACTTCTAATGAATGCACTCGCTCAAGGGGAGAGCTCCATTATCCTAACCTCCGGAAGCCGCCCCAAGATAACGCGAAGCCTTCTCCAGTTCCCGGAAAAAGCCTGCGCATTTTTCATCGCTGCTATTGGTCCCTCGAGCTCTCATTTCACTTTCCTCGCCCTCGTCGCACGCTTTCTAGGCACGCCGCCGAATAGCCCTGGCATAGCCTTAGTCTAGCGGTTAACGCCGCGGCCAGGCTTCTCCTCTATGCGCGCGGAGCGCATGGTGCGACGTCGCCCTCTAATCGTGTCCCTTGCGCATGAACGAGCGTGCGATTCGTGGCACGCACTGGCACAGTCTGCAGGTCCTGTTTGTTCCGCTGCCTTCCCAGCACCTCCCGATTACGCTTAGCGGCTCAGTTCACAGAACCCGTGCGATGGCGAATGGGGCGTCTGGAACCCCGGAGGCAGATGTGCACATCTGGGCACGAACTCGGAGGCTTTCGAGAGAAGCTTCTCGTTTCCGCACTGCGCAAGCAATCTTTGTCCGCGAGAGCGTTTGCCCTCCCCGCGAGCTTATATAACACGCACCGGCAATTGCGCCATCCCTCGCCGCTAAACACGGAGTAAGGGAGAGAGAAAAAGCTTTATTAATCACCCAAAGTCCGCGTCCTGTAATTAAGTAGGTTGCACGCGAGATGCGCGCGCTTTACGCCAGCTTGTCGACTTCGGTCGTCTTTTCTATCCCCTTAGAAGTGGAAGGGCTAGGTTTCCTTCTGCATGTGAGAAAAGAAGTTAGCTTCATTAGTTAATTAATTTTCACTGGTTCACGCACCTCCCTCCTTACGTGACTAATAAGTTCTCCACGTACCTCAAAGAAAGAAGACGACGTGAGATCCTGAGGTACTCTCGCTGTCACGCAAGCAGACCAGGACATGTAGTACAGCAACGGCTGTGCTTAGCTGACTGCCGCTACTTAGAGTGCAAAAGCCGCTTTATAATCCCGGTGCCTCACTGTGCCAGGCAAACGCCTCTTTTCTGTACTAAATTTTCGACTAGTGTGCAAGTTGCAATTTGTTCGTCGGGGAGCTAACTGCGCTGAAAAAGCCGAGAAGACAGGCACATAGCACCTGCAATCAGCATTTCCCTCAGCGCGAAGCTAAACCACGTTGCATGCATAAGGGATCTACATGGTGCACATGGTGAACTAAATGAACACGCTATTTGAACTCACCACGATAACAGCGCCATTTGAACTTTCGTCTTCGCGAAGTAAGGCTTTCGTAGAAATGGCTGCAACGAAGCGTGTTTCACCTGAAGCAAACGCCTGTTTCTCGCTTAACAGCCTGTTTCTCGCTTCGTGGCCGCTTAGATTGCTTCGGTGGGTAGGTTTTGTTGCTTCGGCGGCTGCACTGGCCGTCCCATTGGTTCCACCGAAGCAAGGTCAGCGAACGTCGATTACACGGTGAACAGTGCATAACCTACAGCGCGGTTTGTTTTCGCTGCGACTTCGGCCTGGATACTGCAATGTTCCTTTTCCAAATATATTTCATTTTCGTTTTTTTTTTGTACCACGCCCCTTTGGCGTTGGTAACTGCCAGTCACCGTAGCGGACAATAAGAAAGGAATAGAACTGATGGAACGGAATCGTTATATTGAGCCGTCTTGAACGATTAGAGATGCGGTGACAACAGTATAAAGGACGGCGCGGCGCGGCCAACGAACGTTGTTGCTGGTAGACAGTGCTGATACAGACATGAAAACGGAAGCAGTCACAGTCTCAGCATAAAGGCTTCCCTGTGAACGAACTCTCGCGTTCAAGAATGAGTCACAAAGAACAGTCACGGAATACGCTGCGACAAAAATTGGGCAAAAGCCGTAGCTAGGATGTGTATTGAATCAAGTCTCTGAGGTGTTACTCTTCTAAATACAGTTGTTTTTTAACCCTTCCAGAATTTATTTTAAAAAACTATGAGAGGAACGTTGGTGCGGTCTGTTAAGGTTGATTCTACAGCATGGTGAACATTATGTATCTCATATGGATGAATAACTATACCATTACTCAACTAAGATTTCCTAATAGCTTTTTTTTATCATTTGACTTAGGGGGCATGATTATATTGCGAAATTTATGGCCGCTCTGAGTCGCAACGACGAAGCGGCCACGGGCTCGTGTGGTGCGCTCGGCCTAGTCACGCGATCTTGTTGCAACATCACCATCAGCACCGACACTCAACCGGCAAACGAACCATTACCGAAATAATTAGGACACATTGAAGTTGGCCCGTATCGTCAAATTACCACGCACTAATCATAAGGAGAACCACTTCCAACGAAAGTGCAAATTTTATAAGCTACTAGACACACACAAAAAAGAAAACACATATATATAGACGTACCCACCACCGGCCGATTTCCCAAGTAAATTGTAGGGTATAGATACAGAACTGCCTAGCTCTGATCTCGGAGGTGGGGCTACACTACCGTTTACTTCCAAACGGCTATCACGGAGTTCTCGCTGCTGACGTGACGAGTTTGAATCGAGTGGCAAGGACGCTTCAATGCAATTTTTTCAGCAATAATTTTTTTTTTGCTCGCGGAGAAACCTCAGCGCAGAGATAGCCAAAGAATCGATCTTTACAAAAAACAAAAATTGTCTGCAGTTGGCCTCAGCGTCCCTTTAACAGCCTAGCCCCGCGTGACCTCTTCCCTGAGCGGCACAGAAGACGAAGCGACAAAGGGTGCGCGATGATCGCTCGTGCCGTGTGTTGTGCTGTGACGGAAGACGCCATGGCCGTCATGGGTGGGCTGCTTGTGGCAGCTTTTCTCTGTAAAAATTCCAGACATCTTCAAAACCTCATTAAAAAGCGGCACAGTGTTTCCTCTATACAGGACAAAATCTGACGCGAAGTACATCAGTTACGCAAACAAAAATAAAAGCTACTTCCTTCTAGTACGAGTCTGTTCTTAGATAAGCCAGTGTGGCATCAACCAAACATCAGTTTTTCAATGGAATCTTATGAGTAAACAAATGCCTAGAGATAAGTAAGGGTCTCTATATTTCAATTCGAATCGCACTGCCATAATGTGGTGTCAAATCTTTATAGTTAATCTTCAATTACACATTAGCACTGTATGCTCTCCCTGCGCTGTGACAAAAAAAGTAAAGGTCTCTTTCTTTATTTCTTGGCTAATTTTTTTTAGTTCAAATACTGAGAAGGAACATTAAATAGCAAGAAATAAAACTACAGCTATCCTCGAGCGCGAAGCGGCTTATATTTTCACATTGGTTTCACAAGCAAAAGCTTTGCTTTTTGATATACGCAAAAGAAACTTATTTCGCAGCGCACTATACGTATAAGAGCGGACTTCATCCGTATAATTAACTAAACCATATTCCGGCTTAGGGTCATCAAACTAGCCTGCTCGTCGAAACAGAAAATGGGATTACACTTAAGCTGTAAATTTATGCGTTCAGCCATGCAAGCCTTTCAACAAAGCGGTCTGAGCAGCATCCGTCTTTTCTCTCCCTCTGCAGTCCTCTAGTCGGCTTAATGCAGTAAACAAAGAGGATTACACAATATACAAGCCACCTTTCATGCAAATTTGGGACGCATTTTAAGTAGGCTTAATGAGCGCAGACTTGCGGACAAGATCGCGCATTGTGACGCAGCAGCTTTTCTTTACTTTGTGCACTAAAGAACGCTTCGGAAGTTGCTACTTGAAGTTGCTGATACAGTGTCGCAACATAATAACAATAATAAAAGAGGAGAAACATCGGTGTTTTGCTCGCATTTTAGGATTCATGAAAAATTCGAGTGTTTTTCTTGTTGTACTAACGGTTATAACTAGCACCTTTTCGTATTAAATACTTCAGGTGTAAATTTCTTTTACTTCGAAATATGCACATTAAAATGGGATACTAATGAATACGAAGGCATGAACTGGAGAAAATAAACCATAAAGGAAAGAAGCCAGCTGCAGGCACAAATAACAAACAGCGTAACCTCATTCTGCCGCTGTAAGACCAACATGTTAAGAACCAGTCACACTGCTTTCCCACACACAAAAAAAAAGCGAGTGCGAGTAATCCACATAATCGCTATGAAGGGTAGCGCGGTCAAAAAAAAAATGAAGCACGTATGAGCGTCTGTCTAGAAGCACGTATGAGCGCCACTCTACTAACTGTATTTCTTCGTCATTGAGGTCAGCGCTTGCCCCGGTCGATTTGTGGCTCTGTGCAGATCGGACATCACTGCATCGACAAGCTGCCGACCGCAACTGGTCGTGAACTGCTAATTTTTGCTCACATAATAACAATTTATCTCGACATCGTGCATGTAACCAGTTTGGAATTGCGTTCTTTACCCCGATACTAACATAAATACCAGCTTCTATTGCCGCCTTTGCGGACAGCGTTGTTTTTGTTAGGCGGCCTAACAATTAAGGCGACGCAGAGCCGCTTATCGCGCTTACAGGAATAGAGTGAACGACTGAAATTTCTCATTTAGAGAAATGAACGGCCTGAGTCCAAGTGGTGAAGGGAATGAGGTCTCCATGTTCGGCCAGGTGCACAAATAAACGCACAATGAAGTCATTTTCGCGGTTTTTTTGCACTTTCCTTGGAGAAAGAGTAGAGGGAAAAAAAAGAAACGTACGTACTATCGGGGACAAAAGTGGTATACTCCACGCGGCGGGAGCTGGAGCAACAGAAAACTGCGTTGCAACGCCATCTACAGGCGGCATCTGAGATCGAGACAGCCGATGCGTGACCTTTATTATCAGCAGGCATGTCGCTTGGCTCGTTTCAATGTTTCTTGCTTTAGCTCACCAAAATTCCGCAGTCTTTCGTTGCTCCGGCTCCCGCCGCGTGAAGTATACCATTTTTGTCCCCGATAGTACATTTCAAGCACTATAGTCGGATGCAAGTCAAGAATGCAGCGGCGAATGAGCCTCAAGGGAGGCCCTCCAGCCAATGCCGTTGACCGGTTACCATGACGTCGCGGTTGCAACGCAGCACAGACTAGGCAGGAAAGAACAGTCCTTTGTTTCCGTGCCGTGGGCTCCTCAGCCCTAGCGACCCTTCAAACTCTCTCCAAGTTGTCCTCTTCACCCCTCCGCACCCTTGGCCCCTACAACGAACAACCCACTCGCCACGGCACGGGGAGAAAGGATCGTCTCCTTTTCTTTGCTGTCTAGCCTCTGCTGCATTGCAACCTCGACATCGTGGGAACCGGTCGGCGCCATTGGCTGGAGGGTCTCCGATGAGGGGAATTTGCCGCTGCATTCTTGACTTGTATTGACTATAGCTGTTAGTAGCGGGATGAGCCGGTTTCGCATGTGGCGTCCACGATCACATGACCTCCCTGTGCCAATGCCTGTGCGTCGCGCCTCGCGTTAGCTTCCTCGTCCGGCCAAACAAGGCGCCGCCAAAAGCCTCCAATGCCCCTCAGGATCTCCTCCCGAAATCCATCACTTACTCTTTCGGCAATTCCGATCGCACTTCTCTATTCGTCCCTGCTGGTGACTTCAACGTCAGCGTCATGAAGCACACGCAATTTGTCATCGACGTCACATTACGGGCGTCGAAACCTATCGAAAGCAGTCGACAACACCCGAAACATGTGCATGGGCGCTGTGTTTAGCAGGCACTGCAATGTAAAAGTGATTACGTGCATGCGCACGCATTTCTCCGATCACGAAGCAGGGTGCAAGAAACGGAGATGGCACAGAGCAAATAAATGCATGGACCAAATGTAAGAATGCCCATTCTCAGCCTTTAATACCAAAGCGTAAACCTAGCATCAAAAATAGCAACCAACGGCCATTGTAAACGTGCCACAAACACCAGCACTCGCTTTGTATGCACCTCGCTTAATTTATTATTATCCTTAGATCAAAAATTGAGTTCAGTCTAGTTAGTTCACTGCGAGGCTCAAATTAAACAAGAGCAACTAAACGAAGACAAGACAAGCACTTGCAAGACAGGACGGGTCGGGTGCTGTTGGACCAAGATTTCGGTTTCGGCCGTTTGGTTCTTTGCGAGATACAGATGAAATCAGTGCAACTAAATCTTTCATGCACTCGTTAAATTGCAGCGTCCGTCCTGTCTTGCTTGTGTTTTTTAAGTACGCTGTTTGGTTGCGCTGGTTTCATCGATATCTCATGATTATCGACGCGACCACTCGAATGTCTTCAGAAATGGTTTATGGTTTATGGGGGTTTAACGTCCCAAAGCAACTCAGGCTATGAGGGACGTCGTAGTGAAGGGCTACGGAAATTTCGGCCACCTGGAATTCTTTAACGTGCACTGACATCGCTCAGCACACGGGCCTCTAGAATATCGCCTCCGTCGAAATTCGACCGCCGCGGTTGGGATCGCACCCACGTATTTCGGGTCAGCAGCCGAGCGCCATAACAACCGAGCCACCGCGGCGGTTCTTTACAAATCTCGTGTGTACAAATAGAAGTTATGTCTATCTGTAAAGATGCAAGCTATACGACCTCGAAATGCCGCCGCGGTGGCTCAGTGGCTATGGTGCTCGGCTGCTGACCCAAAAGACGCGGGTTCGATCCCGGCCGCGGCGGCTAGAATTTCTTTGGAGGAGAAATTCTAGAGGCCCGTGTGCTGTGCGATGTCAGTGCACGTTAAAGAACCCCAGGTGGTCGAAATTTCCGGAGCCCTTCACTACGGCGTCTCTCATAGCCTTAGTCGCTTTGGGACGTTAAACCCCACAAAACCAAAACCAAACGACCTCGAAATCGCGAAATGCGTCAAGGCGAAGAGGAATCCTAGTGAAATACATCGTTAACCGCAAAACCACTATTGCTCAAGCAGTACTGTGTCGCGCATGGAAGGAGTGTTCAAGGCCTGAGATATTCGTGCGCACAGGTCGATGTTGCAGCACTTAGCCATGTGGAACGCTCAGGGTCAAAGAAAAGATTAAAATGAAACCGCATAAGCGCTAACAGTAAGTATTGTTATTCAAAAGCTAGGCACAAGATACAAAATACTTATCCAATTTGCCGGCTTCTTGACGGAGCTCACATATGTCCATTGCTTCAGGAAGCTGCCAAAGTTCACTGAATGAAGCAAGATGTGACATAGAGAGCATTATCGAAAAGTGACTAGCATGGGGTAAATATACCATTCGTTGAGGACGCCCTTGACGCGAAAACGAAACGAATGTCAAGCGAATGAAAACATTGTGAATGCACCGACGCTGGCCAAGAAGCAGATGGAAACAAAAAGTCTCCGCGAATAATCTAGCAGCAAAACAGGGACATGAGCGAAGAGGATCCGATAACTAAAACCGACGAAAAAATGGGAGCGGGCGTTGAAATCGGCAAGTAATGGTAGGTTAAGGTTAACTGCATGGAAGTCGGGATAAATGGGTGAGGGGCTGCTAGCTCCACTACAGCACTGCACTTATCGGAGAAAGAAAAACAAACAAAACGAAAAGCATGCGAAAGCTTAAATGAATGAGCACAGAACAAAGAAAAGGTCCCAAGGAGTGTGGAAGGAATATACAAAGAGGTAAGGTGAAAAGCCAAAGAACGAACAGCGCCAACACCGGAAGCACTTGCGTCGGAATAGATGGAGGGTACAAGCTCCGAAAGGAGGGACTGAATTGGCGCAGCACTCTGGAGTACAACTTTTGATCATGACTGGCCGGCGCCAATGTGCCGACAAAGCAAAAGGGGCAAAGAAATGACGACCAACGCGTTCACCAATCAAAAACCGATTAGAACCGCGAGAACATTTGTAAATCTGGGCCACTTTTTCTGAACGTGCGACAACACACACGTCTGCAAGGCGATCGCAAACACCATTACAACACTGTATGAGCAGAACTAAAAACAACACGACCTTGCAAGCGTCGCAGAGAGCCAGAGGAAAGTCGAAAGCATTGCTGTTTTTTTCCAAGCGATGCCCTAATGTTCTGGAAATGTAAGGTTGAGCTGCCCGGGGTACAACGTTTGAGATGTTGCAAGCAGCCTGACCATGACTTACTTCAAGCGCTGAATGCCGTGGCGTAAGACTGAAGTGCGGGGTGATGTGCAGTTGTAAAAAATTTTTGGCGTTATGCTGCTGTCATAAAGGCCGCTGTAAAGCCGCCATAAAATAAGTCCGAATCTTACCACATTAACTATTGCAGGGCTAAAAAAGTTCAGCTTCTACAACACTGAAAAGCAATGACCTCTCAGACCAATGTGAAAGTAGAGCCACATGTATTGTCCGTATACTACACGGGCAAAGAACAGAAAATAAACAAATAAACAAAATGCTCTGCGACAGTTTCATTCATGTCAGCAAAAGGCCAAGGCATTTTTTTAAAGATCTCGGAATCGCGTGTGCAATAAATCAAGCAGAACTATCTTTCCCGCCTAATCTACTTTCGTAACACTGACACTGCAGGTTTTAGCGCAGCAGTATTATAAGCAGTTCGCGTATTCGTTTCGTTCAGTGCATATTTTTGTTCCTTGGAACAGTCGAGTTACCGATAAAGGCTATGACACCTTTTAGAAATGATTGTTCCGTCGCAGGTTTTCCTTCTAGCGATTCAAGCATCCGCCTCGATGCAAGAGGTTTGATCCCGGGCCGGGGGTATCCACCGGCGATACAATGATACTATATCTAGCGGTGTCTCTTTGCCTCTCGGTGCCGTGTGTACCCGCGCAGTATGTGGAGTCTTCACAATAATTACATAGCAAATTATGATGACGATGATGATTATGGTTATTTCTTAACACATTATGACAAAGTTCTAAACACTACCTTGAATGTTTCTCACTTCCAAAATGTTGGTTTTGTTATGTCTAATGTAGTTGTTGCTTTTGAAATTAAAGATGTGTAAGCTGGTTTTTCTTTTTTTTTATTATTTCTTCTTATACATGCAGTATGTTTTCCTTTATGTGCCACATTATAAAATGTCTGACTTCGTATTGTAATTAGTATAATGATGAACTTTGAAAATGTTGTCTCTCCTGCATCTAGAATGTACACTGAACATCTTATGTAATACGCTCATTGATGACTGACTGCACTATTGCAATACTAACTGCTTGTCTACCTACTTGATTTGTATTGCGTGTCTTCATGTATGAACATGCCAGCTTCGATTTTATATTTGTTTTCTCCCTTGGTGTTTGTATTGCCACGCTGGCCTGCCTTGTTGTGGTCTCTTGGGCCCTGTCAAGCTGCCTCGAGCAGCTTTTTGCCCAAGAGTTCCTACCATGCATATGGTGAAATAAACGAATTGAATTGAATTGAATGGCACGTGAGCAGCTTGGCCTGCAGTGTCAGTGTTACGAAAGTAGATTAGGCGGGAAAGATAGTTCTGCTTGATTTATGCACACGCGATTCCGAGATCTTTAAAAAAATGCCTTGGTCTTTTGCGGACATGAATGAAACTGTCGCAGAGCATTTTGTTTATTTGTTTATTTTCTGGTGCTCGACTCCTTTGGAGTGAAATGCTTGGAAATAAGGCCTCTGAACCCACCTTGTGCATCGAAAAATAGCTTGCACCTTGGAAATTTTTGGCCAAGCTGCTCACGTGCCATTAAAACACATAACCATAATCATCATCGTCATCATAATTTGCTATGTAATTACTGTGAAGACTCCGCATACTGCGCGGGTACACACGGCACCGAGAGGCAAAGAGACACCGCTAGATAAAGTTGGAACAAAACAGATATATCCAAGAATTACATATTAACGAGCATATGATGAAGAAGTTGGGGTGCCCAAGCTTACTTGCCACTGCGTTCGCGCCGGTCTCTTCGTCAGAAGGAACGGGGGGACTGCGGAGTTGACATTGTTCGTTCGCTGAAACTCAGTTCTCCCCGATGGCTTGGGCGCTTGGAGCGCCGGAGAACCGACTGCCCAGCAGTGTCGTCTCGAGCCTTGTTCGTCACATCACTGACTAGCTCGCCTAGTTTTTTTTTTTCCCCCGTCCATTCGGACGATCCTTCTTTCCAGGCTGGAGCGCCCCCTTGCCCTCCTCTCAGCGCCGGTGCCTGCAGCATTCCCCATCTTCCCTGTATCTTCCCACCGGCTTGGGTCTTTTCCCCTTCTGCCGGCGCCCCTCTCACTCTTGCGGGGTGTGCTTGACCAGCTGAATGCTTCTTGGCGTGCGAATAAAGATGATGGCCAGATTGTCGGCATTCGGATATCCCTAATGAGCATTGGCCTCCGACACCCGACGAGTCCTGGTGTCATACAGTATCTTGCTCAAGCGCCGTCGGGGTCCCATGGAAGGAAGTTGCCGCCGGAGATAGCGCACCTCCGGAGACGCGCATCACACTGTCACAATATTATCTTTCATTCCTCCTTTTCTTCATTCCCTCCTTCCTACATTTAAATACTATTTCAGGTTAGTCTCAATCTTTCCCTTTAAAGAAAACGTTCTTTTTCTCTGGATGATTCGCAAAGACGTGTAAAATAGATAACCATTGTACGGCGCTAAACCGTGCACCGCACCCGCACTCGCAAATATACAACTCGTCCTTCGCTAAATGCAAAAACATAGTTTCGGTACAGATGCATAAATCATCGACTTTATTAAACCTGTACAAGCCATTCATCGTTCCTTATGCAGCATGTGGACTTCAACACTTGGTCTTTTCCGAGAACGTCGCCAAAAACTTGTTCAAACATAGCAGCCATATTTTCCCCGCCGAGAATATATCTGGCGCCTTTTATTTATCTTTTTTTTTTCAGACCTCCTCAGTGCCCTATGTAATTTCCATGATTCAGTCAGTAAATGGTGCGCCCCGGTGAAAACGATCTCACGTACTTCCCTTCCTTCTGTTCTACCACGATATCAGTAACAGTGGCAGTTGGCGAAAATGCTGCCATTATCTGCGTGAAGCCTGGGTGTGGGAAGCCTCTGTGTGGCCTCGGTAAGTAAAGCCTACACCCTCCACGAGCATCACAATCAGCCACCACTGATCTAGCTAGGGTGATACCCACCCACCGACACTTTCGTTCCACCTCTCCAGGTACCCCACCCAATCCCCGCCCACGTAGACCGAGGGCGCCGCAGTAGGAACATGTCCAGCTTTCTCACCCCTCACCGCACCATAAAAGAAGTCTACCTCGAGCTCCGCCTCGACAAACGCCTTTACCCTCCCCCTCATCCATCACTTACAGTGCCGGAGGCTCGCCTTCTTCGGCACGTTCAAATGAATGCAATCATCACCCCGTCTCGCCTCTTTCTCTATCGCTATCGATCGGACCCTTCCTGTCCCAACTGCCCCTGTATCTATGCGGACCTTGCCCATTGCCTCTTCTATTGCCCGGCTGCTCAGCAGTCGGGTTCCTACCCCCCACCTTCTTTATCCATCACCACCTGGCTCGACTGGCTTGGCGCTGAAGGGGAGGAAGAACAGCGACTTCTGGTCGCCCAGGCGGTCGACATGCTCGGCCTGTAAATTTTGGCCGAATAAACGTCTTCTACTACTACTACTACTACACCCTCCACGAGCATCACAATCAGCCACCACCGATCTAGCTAGGGTGATACCCACCCACCGACACTTTCGTTCCACCTCTCCAGGTACCCCACCCAATCCCCGCCCACGTAGACCGAGGGCGCCGCAGTAGGAACATGTCCAGCTTTCTCAGGCAATCATTTTAAAAATTGGGAAATTGAAAGACACTGTTATGGAAAAAAGACTACAGAGAATGTTTACTACATTCGAATCTGAGCGAAAGCACGGATTTGTGCTACGTTGAAGACGACGGCGAGCAGGCAGTGCCGCGGGACGGAGCATATGGAAGCTGATGAAGACGACGCTCTCTAATGCACAGCGTGAGTGTGTTGTGCAGTTTAACACGATGCGTGTTGGCTGCAGCGATAGCCTAGTCCATGAAAGAAAAAGAAATAGCCTAATGGTCTCGCTGAGCGGCCCTTAAAGGAGATCTGTTCACGCAGCCGCGGGTTTGGCTCCTAGTCATGGATATTGATTCATTTTCTCTTTTGTATAGTTTGGCCTCTAACTCAGCTGAAGGTCAAATTTGCACAGTCTTCGATGAAAGCTCGAGGTCCCGTAGTGAAGCTTTCGCTTCAATATTGAGGATCATTGTTTATTAATTTGATAAGTAGCAAAATCTTCCTTTTAAAGCGTTTCCATTGATCGCATCGAATAGTTAAGACTGCCATAGAGAACCAATGGGGAACGCTTTCGACGACAGCAAAAACGTGGGTAGAAAAAATATGCAACACTGCCATCGGGTTATCTGCTGATATATTGACTGTTATTGTGAAATCTTACACTATAAGAAAAAATTACGCTCATAAACGATTTCCCGCTCAAAAATGCATATGTCCAGAATTGCTGGGTATGCGATGGAATGGAGAACATGGCGGCCACCGCCGAGATTAAATATACCTACGAGGGGACGAGTCACAAGGCCCCGAGTAACGACATGTTAGGTGATTCGCGGTAACAGCAATGTAATGGATGAAGAAAAACACCGGCGTGTGCAAGCTCGTGCTCGTGACGCCGCCTAGAAGCGAAAGACAAGGATGCAGAAACGATAACAAACCTAGACTCGTGGAGGCACTGTCATAACACGCCACGCATTCGCAAAGCGAGACACAACGCAACGCAGAAGCAAAAGCGAAAGCACGAAACGCGAATAGCTAACGCCGAAAGACCTGATTGCCGAGGTTTCACCATCCTTAAAGTTTGTTTTTTTTTTTACTGTACAAGAAGGTTCTATAGAGAACATCAACGGCAAAGCGAAATATCATGTCGAGGGCCGCGGACCCAGTTACAGCTTTCGTTTCCAGCCCTGAGACAAAGAGGAGGACAAAGATGAAGGCAGAGCGGTTAACTAGAAGGGCGTTTTGGTTGGCTTTCCGGCACTGCAGGAATGAGAAGAGGTGACGTAAAAAATCTGAGGGCACAATTAAGCTCAGCCTCAGGGTATAACACGATAGCGTTCAATGAGTTAGTGCTCATATAGGCGGAATGGGTCATTCTCTACATTACATTCATAGATCCCTGGGAGTCCTCATACCCCTCCTGACGCAGTGGTGCAGCGCTTAGGCGATGCGCCACAGCCCTTCGATGGCAGGTGCTCCCAGCGGTGGGGCTTGCGCGATCCAGGTTGCTTTTCCAGAGCAACCTCTCACGTTTAATCATTAACTGAACTGCCACCTGTCACGATGGGCAGTTTGCTCACAGTCCCGTGGGCAGGTTTCGATGACGCCATAGGGTCATGTGACCTTGTGGCGTCATCACAACTTGCCCTCCGGACTGGGAACGACTATATAGGTGGGCCACCTAGGTTGCTTCCTTCGGGGATTTTTCGCTCACGGTCCGCAACGCCGCCGCCGACAACGACGCTGGAGTTTCTACAACACGGCCCCCTTGGACATATAGCGTTAAAAGTGAGAGCGGGAAGAGAGGGACGAATTGAGGAGCAGGACACCAGGCAAAGACATGCGCTGCTCCCCTTGATTTTTCACAAAACTTAACATGTGATTTGTTTTCAAATTACGACAATGGAGCAGAAGTTTGGCTCTCAAGCCAAAATCAATAGCCAATTTCGCGCATTATCGATCACCTATTCGCCCACATGTTCGGTCGGCCGTAAGTATATTATTTCTTTATTTATTATTCCTAAATAATGTGCGCTTATCTTTGCATCAAGGGAAGTTCGCTAAATTACGCAAGTAGGGCACCTGAAAAAGAGAAGAACAATACTATTTTTCTCTGTATTTAGAAAAAAAAACGCCTTCTGCTAACAGAATATCTGCTCCATAAACGTTCTTGGCCTAGTTTAAAATGCGGCGTTCTAGCGGAATCTATGACCACGAAAACTGACACTGCAAACGGCGCCAGGCTCTGTAACGCTTGTGTTGAAAGTCGTGGACGGAGGCAGAATAAAGTCAACAGGAAGGAAACACAGCTGGCCGAGGGTCGATTGTGGTTGTACTGCGGTGCAAGCAGCTGCTAATGCAAGCGCGCACGAACGCTTGACTAGCGATGCAGCTAGCTTGCTCTGGGCCAACGCTTGAAAACATGCGTTCGCGGAAGAAAGCAGCCATAGGAATCAGTGGAATATAACTTCCCGCGAACTTCAACCAGGCGAATTTTCATCCGCATAAAAATAAAACAGCGATGCTGATCCTTAGCACGTTTTTGAATCGATGCCTAAATCCGGGCATATCGACCACAAAACCACACAGTTTGACCTTGGGACTCAATTCCTAATGCCGATTTTTGCCCTCTTCAGAGCCGATCTTAAAGCGAAGCTGAAAATGCGAGAGGAGTAGTTATTCTCATCACTGCTGGCTTTGACTCAATGACAAAAAAGGCAATATGTTTGGTAAATGATCAGCAGCAAAGGCAGCGCAGCGGCTGAGGATTTTCAAGTTTGAAATTCTACCGGCGAGATTCAAGAGCGTTTCAGTATAATCGAGAAAGCAAGCAGAGCAGGCGACGCACCAGCTGGACAGAACCAATATGTCGAATCATACCAAGAACTATACCAAGAAGCTTGCAAGATATGCGACGAGCAATTAGAAGGTTTTTCTTAGTGACGCGAAGTTTATTTAAAGGAGTACTGTACAAAATCGCCATCATGCAATTAAGTGCATCTACTGAATGCTTTTTTACTTATTTACCTAATATCCAGTCGCTCTAAGAGAGGGCATACTAATGCGCACTTTTATTTTATTGTATTCAAGGTACCCCACAGCCCTTTGGGTGAGGGCTTTTCGTGAAGGGTGGACATGTTTTTTAATAAAAGAGTCATTCGATGAATGTTCTCAAAGGGACCGGGCTTGTATTTAGGACGCCACTTGTTGGAAGATTGTTCCATTCTTGGGCTGTCTGGACAAAAATTAGGAGTGAAGGTGGGTTGTGGTGCGAGTTCGTGGTGGGTAAATGGTCTTTGGTTATTTGTGTGGGCTGCGTAGCGATGAGCGTGCAGAATAGGAGAGTTATAAGGGAAAGCGTGATATATTTTATGATAGAGACATAGTCTTGTGATTTTACGGCGCTAATGAAGTCTATACAGGCCAGCTTGCGCAACACTGCGGGGATACAACTATATTTAGTGAAAGATTCAATCGCCGTAGTTTTGAACAAGTTATATAGAATTAATGATAGCTTGAGCTGGGCCTCAAGCGGCAGATCTAACTACGGTTCGATGAGTGTTTTAAAAGCTTGTAATTGAACCTGAGGGAAAGCCAAAGGTAAGCGAAAACTCGGTTAGTGTAGTAAGCCATCCGCATGAGTAGACCAGATAAGATTCCGAGCAATATTAATACCTATATACTTGGCGCATTTAAGCGATGAGACAATGGGGTCATTCAGAAGATAATTTTGAGCAGGGTAATTTTGTCGTATGTGGAAGGAAATGAGTGCAGTCTTGTTAGTAATGAAGATCACCAGCCATATACTATACCATTCGTCAAGTTTTAATACATCACTTTAAGAGTATTAGTATCCGCAGCGTTATTAATAGGCCTGTAAAAGACACATTCTTCGGCTAATAAACGATTGTTTGATAAAATATTATCGGGAAAGTCGCTGATGTGTAACTAAAGAAAGGGGAGGACCAGGAACACTGCCTTGCAGCAGACCGGAGAGGACATTAGAAACGCAGGACACTGATTATTAGCTGCTGCAAATTGCTGGCGTTTAGCAGAGAAATCCCTTATTAAACCGAAAATGTGGGTTAAATTTTAGCCATGTAAGTTTTAGAAGCAGTCGCTTAGTGGGACTTGGTAAAATATTTTTCCGAACCTTTTGCACTGGGCGTTAACAGTTATGCTAACGTCAACACTAGTTCGGTTTATGGTAACAGTCCCAAAGTAACTCAGGCTATGATGGACGCCGTAGTGAAGGGCTCCATAGATTTCGACCACCAGGAGTTCTTTAACGTGCACTGACATCCCACAGTACACGGGCCTCTAGATTTTCTCCTCCATCGAAATTCGACCGCCGCGGCCGAGATCGAACCCGCATCTTTCGGGTGAGCAGCCGAGCGCAGTAACCACTGAGCCACCGAAGCGGCCGTCAACACTAGTGTTTAGGTCGTAAAGAAATAATGCAAGCTGACTGTCACATGAAAGGTCTTTTTAAATCTATGGTGGTTAGGACACAAACACTTGATGAGTGTAATTAATATTAACTATATGAGAATAATAGATTCCATAATTTTCGAACAAACGCTGGTTATGTAAATATTCCAGTAGCTTTAGGATCTTGTCCAGAAACTGAAACAATCATATCCGGTTTCCAATCTAGTCGGATGGCACCAGATAACAGGGACCGCGGATAAAATGTGTGACAAGGCAACCGTGGTAACGTCTTTGGTGTTTTTACGCACTTTTAAATTGGTGCCATCGGTGCCGTAAACGGTGTCAGTTATAATGGTTCAATGATTTTCGGAATTCCGTGAGGAGAAAGTACGATCTAGACATAACGGGATAGTTACATGAGGGTAAATACGGGAGCATATTGTCTGGTTCTTTTGTGAAAGCGGAAGAAAAGATTAAGTATTTCCGCCACCCCGTCGAAAGTAACAGGCCGTTTTGCCTAATGCGTTAATGATTGCGATGTACTTCACTGTTGGGCCCCGATTAATTGCTCTACAGAACTGTTCGGGTTAGCCTGAAGCAAGTTAGGAAAAGTGGTTTCATAAAACGAGTGTTTTGATTTTGCGACCTCGGAGTGGAATAATTTGGCTATGTAGCAACATTTCTGCCTTGCCTACGAGCTGGCAGTAACTTTAGCAGAACGGGAATGCCGTTTCTTTTTGTTTTCAAGACGTTTCTTTGTTAGGTTTCTACTAGCTGTCAACAGAGTTTTTACACACAAGTTGTTATCAGCTACTAGCGAAAACATACTACTTGCTATAGCATAGCAGACATTTGGGCTAGTTGGTGCGAATTCATGGTGGAACAACCGCGCAAACTTAGAGAACACAGAACAAGAGGGGAGACACTGTAGTGTCTCCCCTCTTGTTCTGTGTTCGTTGTCTAAGTTTGCGCTGTTGTTCCACCATGTACTGCTTGCTACTAAGTTTTGCTAATAAGATTAGTTTTCTTTACTACTTTTTCTATCCCATATACTAACAAGGTTTAGTCGGACACAGCTCAAGGACGAAACGGCCCATGCCCCTCAAAGTATGCCACTGGCGTCGATCAATTCTCGAAAAGTCGTGGTTAATCCCCTTGTACCTGCAAGCGTGACATCTCAGTGATGACAGATGAAAGGGATTTACCACGGCTTAATCGGTTTTCACCAAACGGCGCATATGATGCATCTCCATCGGTGTCGAGCTTGTTCATATTGAAATGCGTTTCAAGAAGCAACACATGTGTTTATACGAAGCTCTCACGTCAGAGAGCGTCTCGAAATCGCCTTGTAGTATGCACGGAAGCCTCCGGTAACTGCTAAAACTTCGGTAGCACTACAGATGGCGCCGTGGCAACGCGATTCATGGGTTTAAGCTAGCTACTGAGCTGTGCAAAATCCTGTAGTGCTAAATACCACTGCCTAGTGCTAAATACCACTGCTAAATACCAAGCCCTTGAATAATTAGTCTGAGACCTACCAAGATAATTCAGTGTTATGCAAATAAACTCCACCTTTCTACCTTTCAAGCTTGCTTGCAAGAAAAAGCGTCAAAGTAAGTCTACCGCGAAAAGTGCATTCGTTGTCAGCAGGCGCCGCCCTTTGAAGTGGGAGGAAGAAAGTTTGCTGCCCTGACGGTTTTCTTTTCGTGTTGTGAAACGTCCTGAGCATTTTCCTTGTTTAGATATTGCCCAGACGGTAATAGTTTATACAAGCGCACCATGTTCCATCCAAGCTCCTGAGAAGTGGCTTGAGGGACTCGGAAGCCAGAATCTTTTTTACAAGACAAAAACTGCGAGTGGTCAGGTACAGGGGCTGAGACACACGTATCCATTGCTGCCAGAATCTTATTTTGGTATTAGGGCTAGCAGTTCCCCAGGCGAGAAACGAACACCAAAGAAAAGTAAAAAATAAAACTAAGAATGCCGTGAAAGCTCTCCAGAAAGGGCAGCGAAACATAGGCGACGCAAACTTCTCCCGGGCACATGCAATTGCGTTCATTGCATTCAAGGTGCAGAAAGCCAGCGCGCATGCTCTTGCACTCCGGACAGCCTGGAAACAAACACAAGGTAAGAGGAAAGCAGCAGACAACGGTTTGTTTTTTTCATTAATTCCACCAAAATGTGTGCTGCTCCAGAACTTTACGAGGAATACGGACTAAACTCGTATTGCATTCCTTGAATCACGCTCCCATCTTCATTCTCAGATGCATTTATTAACGAGCACAATACACTCAGCGCTGCGGCCCAATATGCATAGAAAACTTCCTGACGCGCAAGAGGGAAGAATGCTGGAAAGCACGCTCAAGAAGCAGCGAAGGCGCGCCCTTGCATTGTCGAACTTTACAGTCAAAGGAACGGGATGTGCTGAGTCTTAACAAAGTACTTTTACTCATCGTTTCTCTGATGTGTTACTGGGAACCTGAATTTTATCCAATGAATATTCTTTGTTCAGCAAACAACCTTGATTACAGAGTAGCCTGCAGAAACTAACAAGTCTCTTTTTTTGTCTGCTTCAATGGCTGAAATGAAAACGCCTTCTGACACCGACATAAAAGAAAGGGAAGTACATGAAATCAACGTGGTTGCCTTCAGGATTTTTTTTTTCATTCATCCACAAGTTTTCTGCAAGGATATCAGTTTACACATTCTTGGCATGAATTAAAAATCTTACTTTGTAATGTACTATCCTTTTCGAAAATTCTCACCCTTCTTCTGGCACTTTGAAGCTGGGAATAAAAGAGGACGAAAACTGTCTTCCTCGCCCATCCAGAGGATCTGAAAACATATCCCGTGAACTGTTACTTTTGGAAACGGCGGAACAGACGTGTTTTAACTCAGACCCTCGAAACCCGATGGAACAGATCATCGTGCACTAAGAAAACGATTTTCGGTTCTCTTACAGAGATGTGCCAAGGTCGGCATGAGCTCTACAGCTTTGCCTCTGAATTTTTTTTTTGTAGAGATTCTTTCTGTTTTACTACGTTCGGAGACAAACCATTCTTTTCTTCCAAACCCCAAACAGCCATCAGTGAAGGAGGCTGGGCTAACCATACCTTGTGAAAAACCGCCGCTACGCATGCATCCGCTTGTATTGTTTGCGTTTTTATTACTTCAGACTTGATCATTCTCCTATGCAGCGGCAGGCCAAGGGTGTAAGCTAAGCACGCCTCTTCAGTTTTTCTCAAAGGGTCTCCCATGGGGCATTTCATGACGGAGTGCCAAAAAATGTATTTTACGTCGGCTGTATATTTGTTCGTCTTTACAAGCTTGTCGCGATTATACCGCAGTTATATATATATATATATATATATATATATATATATATATATATATATATATATATATATATATATATATATATATATATATATATATATAAATATAGCGAAGTATACGCTTCGTTAAAGGACACATATTTATTCGACTCGACGTTTCGATCGGAAGACCGATCTTCTTCAGGAGTGATTTTACATTGTTAATGCATCCCCTTTTATAGGGATGGGCACAGAACAGGTAAGTGGGAAACACAAACCACATAGCAGAAAAATACACATAAAAAATTATTAGAGGCAGTGCGACCCACACACACACAAAAAAAAGAGAGAGAGAGTGCGAGGAACAGGTAAGCAGTCAAGCACTTCATGCTTTCGCAACCTATATATATATATATATATATATATATATATATATATATATATATATATATATATATATATATATATATATATGGGCGTGTTCAGATAAGAAGGGTAATCGAGGTCCCATGACCATTTTTTGTTTTCAATGAAATTTTTATATATGATGGGCAAATGTGCCCACACAAACGAATGAACCTTAGTTTTGCAAGAAGCTTCGTAGTTTTCTCGGAAAAAAAATCGCATGTCGCAAGAGGTGGAGAATGTCGTTTTTGGCACTTCGCAAAGTTGCAAGTTTGAAGCCTCATTCTATACACAAAAAAATTTTTCCGCGCATCATCATTTTTTCAGAACCTCTTCACAACTTGTACAATCCGAAAAAATAAAAAAATGTTTCCTTGCTCTTTCAACCTTCCGAGTAAAAAAATTGCAAACTTCGCTGCTGGAGCTATGCGGTTCCAAAAAGCCACTTTTCAGGGCAGCGTTAGGGCAAGATGCCTAAAGATCTTCACACTGAATATTTTTCTCAGTATTTTTCAGCTGTTTTTACTCACCTTAGGCAAGTTCTGTTGCTCTATACTTGACAGATAGTTTTCAGTACGGTCTCAAAATTGGCCGAAGTTCAAAAACTCCAAAAAAGTGACAACTTTGACTTGGGTTTAAAAAAAAACATCATCATCGAATTTTGTTAAAATTTGCCTGAATAATCCTGAATACATGATAACTTTAAGGCACTAGAAAAGTGTCGCATTATATTGTTTTAAAATACAAAAATAAACACAAAACTGAGTTCATGTTTTTGTTACATAGAATTGCTTATTACTGCCTCTTAGAAATAGTGGCTGTCAGAAATTTGATTTAGCACTCATTGAACGTGGTCACATTTTATTTGCCCCAATATCCGACCCATTCTCAATGCTTATAGAGCTTCTATTCGCTTGTTAGCGGCGCTCTTATGCGTGAAAATGGGAAGAAATTCGCTATTTTGCCTGATGTCATAAGAATTATCTGGTGGCGGTCAAACGTTGTTTGTATTCTCTAATTTATTCCTCGTGCGGTCTATTGGTATATATAATCGATTCATTAAAAATATTCGATCATTTCTCGGATCTGAGAAAAATTTTTATATATGAAAGTTAATATTAATGCGTTTCTGAAGTCGGCGTTTTCGAACCTGCGTCTATTTACCTCTGTGTTCAATGGTTCTACAAGGCACTGTCAGGAGACAAAACGTTGTCTCCTGAGGGGAACGATGTATCTGCAAGGTTTTTAATCATGGGGAGTTTTAATCGGGAGGCAATTTAAAAATGGGATGCCGCTTCATGTGCACACTGCAATTCAGAAAATCGTAACAAGAAATAAACGGCGGCAGTTGATTTCGGTTTTGCGCAGAGTGTATTGTCCAGCACGAAGCACTAACCAGATCACAGTCTCTTCCATTCAGAAGCAGCGGTGGAGGCCACGTAGGATGCACTGCCTTCAGTTGACTGAACGTACTTCCACAGGTGGAGCGTCTGAACTCCAGGCACTTTCTTTGCCAGTTTCCATTGTTCCTTCTTCACTTCGCGAAAGTCTGCAAGTGGCAGCTCCAGAATAGTGATGTTCTTTAGTGTTTCTTGAATTGCGTCTACGAAGCCTCCGGCTGTATATACCGAGTGTCCCAGCTAAATGTTACCAAACTTTTAAAAAAGGCGAAGTGTCCTAGACCATTGAAACCAACTCAGGGTTGTTCATAGTCGCGTGGCCTAGTCTTCAGTATTTTTTTCGCTCTTCAAATTTAATTAATTAGTAAAGTTTAATTAGCTCACTTTTTAATTATTAACTTCAGGAAGAAAGTGTCAATCCAAAAGTTTTAGATCACCTCTAAAAACCGCTAGTAGTGCTGTTTCCCACAAGTTACGATTTACGTAGCTTCATTTATTGGCCTTAAAAGAAAGTTGTCACGTGACCAGCTGCTCGCTCACTCCTCTGCCCCAATGTGCAGCCAAAGTTTCATCGAGGAGAGGACTTCAGAAAAAACGGATTTTATTCTTTAGGGCGCGCCTTGGGACGTTGAAGTGGCACAGTTGTCATGTGGAAGCTTTTTCTTATTGTGCGGGATATGGTTAAAGGCCGGTAAAAAAACTACTTTACGTAAATATTACTTTGCTGCAAATGTCTCAGTAAGCTGTTTCTCAAAGCGATCTAGAACTTTTCCATTGACACTTTGTTCCTCAAGTCAATAATTAAAAAGTTAGTTTATTAAGCTTAACTAATTATTTAACCTTGAAGAACGAAAAAAATACCGCAGACTAGGTCACGCGACTCTAAACAACCCCCATTTGGTTTCAGGCGGCTAGGACACCCCGTGTTTCTTAAAAGCTTGGTTACATTTAGCTGGGACACCTGGTATATATATATATATACAGGGTGTTTCACCTAAGACTTTCTGCAATTTTTAAAAATAAGCTATTTGAATTAGATGCGCGCTTTTTCTGGCATAGTATTGTCAGTGGTGTCGTACATCATAATGCAGCTAAGACGTGCTAACTAGCAGGCTTGTTAACCAATATTTAATAGTTAACTTTTAAACTATTACCGCGGGGCTCCTTAATTAATGAGAGGCATGCAGCCCACCGAAAGTAATGTCCATATCCGTTTTTAGAATTTCGAGAACGCGATTATCCTCGGCGCTGTGGCCCAACAAATTTCGCCTACATCGCGCCAAAATACATGCGGTTTGGGACGCTTGCAGGCAAAGCAACCTCTCCGGTGAACCTAACTCGTCGAAATAGCCAAAATTTGTTGGGCCACAGCGCCGAGGAAAATCGCGTTCTCGAAATTCTAAAAACATATATGGGCATGACTTACGGTGGGCTACATGGCTCTCAATAATTAAGGAGCCCAACAGTAATAGTTTAAAAGTTAACTATTAAATATTGGTTAACAAGCCTGCTAGTTAGCACGTCTTAGCTGCATTATGATGTACTACACCACTGACAATGGTATGCCAGAAAAAGCGCGCATCTAATTCAAATAGCTTATTTTTAAAAATTGCAGAAAATCTTAGGTGAAACACCCTGTATATATATATATATATGGGATGCTTAAATGGCTACAAGGAGCAAGTTTGTCAGAAATCATCGGCATCTGTTAACGCTTTCTCTTCAACGTTGTTCGCGATAACAGGCTTTTCTTTTCCACCCTGCAGTCTTTCTTACGCTCGATTCGAAGACATTGATCTTACTTTGTACGAGCGTTGCAATTGTGGCTCCACCGTGGCACTGGCTGGTCTTTTCAGACGGCGATCATTTTACGGTACGGACACATGAAGGGCACCGCTACACTTTGAAAAGCAGCGCGGTATCTTGAACGGGGCCCGTAGCCTAGCTCATGCTCGGCTGATATAAAAGCAGAAATTCGTTCCTTGATACGACGGTGATGTTATTTAAAAAATTCTGCCTCCAAAGTCCGGCAGCGACGTTCCATTAGCTGGTTTAAAATAATTTCTCATTGGATTACAAATTTGTTTACTGACGTGTGTATGGCGCTAAATGTTTAGAATTCGCCTAAATACGTCGCAAAACCTGATCAAATATCTGATTTCAACCTTGCAGAACATATGGAGACTAAAGCATAAATCTTGTCAAGCCCGGTCAAAGTTTCACGCATTTATGAATTCGCTACGACTTTTACATTTGCGCCAAAATTCACGTGCGTGCATGCCTGCTTCCCGTGCAATGTAAGAATGAGCTGATGCGAAATATAAATATGAATATTAAACGCATTTGCTTCTCTTCACAGGGGCATTAAACCGCACAAGAAAAATGCTAGCCTCTTTCTTTATTCCTTTCGCAGCTTTGGAAGCCACAACGATACATTCGGTGCGTCACATGCGATTCGCAGATTCTGGACCATTAACGCGGCACTTTGTCGAACTTTTCTTTCGTGATTTCTTTCACTTTTTTCTGCTTTGTTTTTGGCGGGGAGGGGGGGGGGGGGGGGAGGGGTACGCTCATGAGCATGCTCCTGTCTGCTCTTGTGCGAGGAAGCCTCCAAATTGGGGTGTTATATTTTCACGGTGACATCAATGGCAAGCTAATGCTGCGCAGCGTGGCAAGCATATTAAGACACGAAAGTGCTCACAAGATAAGTTAAAGAAGCCGCTCTTCTCCTAGCGCTTAAGGCAGGCCTGTATCTTAATGCAGAAGTTGTTGAGCGGAGCCCGTCAAAATTACGCCAAACTGTGTCTTCTGCGGTCGCGGGAACTTCTGAGTTAATTATTTTGTGTGCCAGACTTTTCATTCCAGATACGAAAAAAATTAGCGTATAAAGTTAAATCAAATTCCTGGCCGCATTGTTAACGACCATAAAAGCGGAAAGAAAATGAGAGGAGGAAGGAACCTGCGAGTCGGACGATGCACAAACGGCGCACTCCCAGACGTTGCAATTGCGCACTTTTTTTTTTTTTTTTGCTCTTCTACGGTGGTGTCGCCTCTTCCAGCTCTATACAGCTCCCGTCGCAACAAAGTGAAATGTTGCGCGGTGTGAATATGTAATCGTTTCTGTACGCGCTATAAAACGCGTGTTACGGAATGCAACGTTCCCACGCTCTTTCTTATTCTTTTGAATGGATGATGGGGCGGGAGCGGTCCTCCCAGAAAACACGTCGCAAGCAGCCACCGGGCGTATGGGCGCCTAAATGTGCCAACGGGAGCCAACAGCCATTTGTTTGGCTTTATTCGCCCCTGGTTTGAGATATGGCGAGTCATGTGTTGTTCCTTCCGCCGATTGTTTAAGCCCTCACTTTTTCTCCTGCTACCGTGATCCTCGCAGGGTTTGTTTGTACTGAAAAAAACTTGTATTTACGCAAGCATTAGCATTTTTACTGGCTCTGTCAATAAAAATTATCTCGTTCAGGTGCAAAAAAAATTTATGATGTGGTACAAGCGACAAATGGCCTAATAAATTTGCTGCGTGTTCGCCGTTATACCTTACAATTGAGCCTTTCGTTATCCAAGCCTGCAGTTTTGCTTTTCTTCTTTTTCGAGACTTTTTTTTTCGCAGACTGCACTTTACTCCTTTATCCCATATGTTTAGCCTCGCCGTATGATATGGCGAGAAAAAATCGTGATCTTTGATAATTTCAGGTTGATTTTTTTTGACCGAGAGATAACCATGTTCACAACAAGAGTGGTATTTGATGACAGCGAACGCGTTCAGCCACTCGGGATCGCATCGCGTATCGAAACTGCTTCAACGACAGCAAAGTCCTTGATATAAATTAATTTGCAGTAGCTCGAGCAAAGATAATTTACGTCCACAGACACACACGTGCACGCGCTCTTGTGTACAGATATAAGAGTACACATCTTGGAGGTTCCCCTAAACATTAGACGAACACCAGGTGCATGAACTCAATATACTCTGCCTTCTGCGCATAGGCATGCGCAGAAGAAAGGGAGAAAGGGTAGGGGGTAAGTGGCTTTCGTAATAGGCATCGGAAAGGGGGCGCCAATTATGTCTCATATTGTCCCCTGCTACCCAGTAAACATGAGCGGGCGCTACAATGAACTTCAATCCTCCTGATGGAGAGACGTGCACGCCTATGTTACTTTGCTGTAGCTTTTTATTCAGAGTTGGAATTTAAAGGTGTTATTAAAATCACAGTTAGAAAAATTTTCTTTCCTGGGGATACGCTGTTTTGTGATATGTGCAGCAGTGGCAGCGATGCACCTCCATCACGGGTATATTATTGCAAGATACCACTTAAAAGCAGCAGTTGATAACGGTGAATCATGATCCGCAGCATCCTGCATTACTCCACTAACCGATCACAGCAGCAAACGAAATCAGCTTTTTAATGTTCGGCTATATAAAACCAAAGCCATAATGCCCTTATTTTTTCGTCGTATGATTAGCTTCTTGTTCAGATAACGAGATATTGTTTAACAAAAGAGTACTTTTTTGTTGTGGTGGAATTGTGTGTGGCGGTCCTGAATGTGGACGGAGCTTCGCTGCAGGCTTAAGTTTTATCCGACTATAGTCTTAGTGTGCGCTTTCGTAGAATTGAATAATAAATGACGATGATGATGAGATAAGACCGCTGCTGACTGGCTACATCGTGCCAAAATACAAGCACTTTCGAAAAGAATGCAGGCAAAGCAACCTAACCAGTGCATGTAACTAGTCAAAAAAGCCAAATTTTGGTCGAGCCACGGCGCCAAGGGTAATCTCGTTTTCTAAATTAAAAAAAAAAAACAACTGATATGGCTATGGTTAACGACAGTCTACAAATCTATAATTGCAACCAGGCGCCTAGCTGTAATAGTAAAAAGTTGATCATTAAAAATTAGTTAACAAGCTTACTAAAAACGATTCACCCGTTTTCTGGTGTCCGCCAACACTGGTAATACTATCTGTGAAAAAGCCACATTTTAACCTAAAAAAAACCTATTTTTGAGAATTGCTTAAAGTCTTCCCTGAAACACCAGGTGTAGCATATATGTACTATCGCAAGCAATATGAGCAAGAACACGGGGCGCATGACAGATAGCCTCAAACCCTCCTTGTGGCGATGCACGGCGGCCGCTTTTCGTAACATTGTGGAAAGGGTTCTGCTGCGTTGCCTGCTCCTGAAAAATGGAAGAACGCATCTCCATTTCCACTTTTGTTTCTGGAAGCGGCCGCCACGTATCGCTACAAGTAGGGTTCGAGGCTATCTGTCAGCGCTCCCGTTTTCCTGCTCATATTGCTTGCGATAGTACAGTTGCGATGAAAAAAAGCATAGTACAATGACGTCACCGGAGTGACGAAAGTCGCACCGTGCGGTTGGCACAGCGCTGTGCTTCGCGAACACGCCTAGGACTTCTGCTATCGGTACGTTCGTAACCGCAGCGCCGAGCGTTGCTATCTGCTGCTCCGGTGGCACGTCAGAGTGCTAAAGTTTTTTCGTCGCGACTGTACAGCATCACTGCAACGTCTTAAGGAACCTCCCATTTCCTTTCAGATGTTATTTTCTTACTCCCTCTGCTTTGTTCGTCTGTAATGTCTGTTAGAGAAACGGAGCGGTTTCCAGGAGAATAGAGTCCTGGAGGCGGCGGCAGACAGTCATGTAGCGCGTTGACATTAGGATATTTTCTGGAATAGGCTGGCCGAACCTAGCGCATCACAGGCCTGATTGTAGGTCTACAGCAGGGGTTCTCAAACTGGGTTCCGCGGAACACAGGAGTTCCGCGGGCTGTCTTCTTGTGTTCCGCGAGAACCCTCACCGGCCCTGACCCGGCAGCTGATATGAGACTGGCTCTGAGTGCTACTGAGCCACGCTTTGACTTGCTCTTAAAAGGGAAGCAGTACCACCCATCACATTAGTATTTGTATTAATCTGTGTAATAAACATTTAACATTTGCAACTCTCTCTTTGCAAAAATGCACTCGACAACATTGCTGGTAAGTGAAAACGGGGGGGTTCCCTGGAACTTATTGAAGGCTTTTGGGGTTCCTCCAAGCAAAAAAGTTTGAGAACCCCTGGTCTACGGGAAAGGAATTTTGTCCTGCAGTGAACTTAAACAAGCGCCTGCTACAGGCAACGGCCATAACGATAACGATATTCATAAGTGTGATGATGATGATACATCTAGGCGAAAAAAACGATCACGCTTGCGCGGGGCTAATTTTGAAAAGACCACGCAGCAAAAAAATAAAACAAGCAATAAGCGCATGGGATGGGTTTAGCAACGTCTAACGTAGTGAGAATGTTCATCGATTTTTTTTTTTTCGGAGTTGCTGGCAAAAGATTAAAAAAGAAATATGAGAAAAGTGGACCATTTAGGCCGGTGCACGTCGCTTCCCAATGCACGCGCGTACGTATACACTGCGTGTGCCGGGTTTCAGATGCGCACCGCGCGAGCGGCTACCAGGGAGCAGAGAGCACTCGGCCCCGATGTTCGCGGAATGTTGACCCGACGCGAAACCGGGAGACTCCGCTGGCCACATTTACTCGAGCATCCGTTAAGGCAGCCGTGCGAAGGCGGCGCGCGTTTCCACTGCAGGCGATGCAATTAGTGAAGGTCCGCTTTCCACCGATAAATGAGGCTCTTTCGAACAGACTTCGAGCGGCTCCCCCTGCCAGACACTCACGCGCCTCTGCGCCCCTCCGGAGGCTTTTCCCCTCGAGCCGCTGGCGCCCGGGGCATCCGCCCTCCTAATAAACGTCCAGTTTATTCTTTCGGTCAACATTTACAGCGCGGAACGGCTAAAGACCAATATTGCGGTCAGGCGCCGCGAATGAGAACATAAAGCAACACATTACCGCGGGTTTGCTCCCTTGTTTGCCTTCTGGTCTCGAAAAAAAAGTTGCGAAAGTCCTCTTGTGCGATCTCGAATGTGCGGGCACTTATTGCCGCCGCATTTCTGGCTGATCGTTCCGCTGTGTGAATTGCGGAATAACTTCAACGTTTCTGCTAAGCAAAGGCAAGCGTGGCGGAAGAAATTCGGCCGAGTGAGTGTGGCAATTTATTCTGTTCGGCCATTCGCAACCGCTTTCAAGCCAGGAATTTTCGATAGTATAACTCGACCCCTAATGGTTCTTTGCAAGTGACGCAACGCTCGTTCTTCGTGCCGTATCTGCTCCCAACACCTCCCTACGGAATCGAGCGCCGTGCTAAAAAAAGAAATTCGGCATGTTACTTAAGTAGCCCGAGCTTTACACTGCGTCCCCTTCTAGAGAAAACGCCATTTCGAAAAAAGAAAAGAAAGGACACGCTGGCTCGACGCTGGTGCGTAGCCGGTACGCTTCAACCGGGAACAAAAACATCACGCTTTTTAAACCAAATCGGTTACTGCGGCTTTATTTGGTTTAGATTAAGGTTAAGGGTTCGCTGAGTTTTGAGTGGCAGTATGCTTGCAGTTTCACCGTTAAGAAACGTTCTAGCAAGTTTGTTCTTCAAGACACAGAAAAAACAATGAGCTTACCGTTTCTCGCAAAGTGCAAGGATACTCTTCACAAACGCTGCCGCAGAATAGTGGTTACTGATCGTCCGATGTCTTGGCGCTCGCCTGCTTTTGAATGCGGCAGATCAAATGCGTACTGCTGTCGGTTCATCGGTAATGTTTTTTTGAGTGAACGGCTGGGTGAGCCTGTCTGGCCCGACATATATAGCTCGGTCGGCCGAGTGGAGAAGGGGGAAGCACAGGACATGGTTCTGTGCCGGCCACGACTAGGTTACGGCTGGCGTGAGGGCGACATGGCAGCATAACTTGCGAAGCAAGGCCTCTTCACAGCGCGTGACTCCTGCGCCTTCTGTCCCGCTCCTGTCTGCGAGGTGGACACTAGACACTTGCTCCGTACCTGCCCGTTTTTGTACGCCACTAGGTCGACCACCTGATGTAGAGACGACTGAATATTTGGACCGCACCACCGGATCTTGCTGGACTTCGTTCGGGAATCCAGCGTGTATCAGCAGTGCAAAACACGTTCACGCGCGCTGCGCTAAGAAAGTGAAGAAATCGCTTTCAGGCGCAAAATAAATCCCGCTGCAGTTTGCCACGTGAATATGCAACGGACAGAGGCAGTTTGGTGCTTGCACAGGAACGCAACGAAAGTGCTGGCCGTTTGTACTTGTCTTAAATCTTCTTGACGTTCTCGGGGCATTACCCTTATGTCCACACTGGCTAAAATACCGGGTGCAACTTCTCTTATGCATGGCTCTGCTTTCTCTGGGCATAAATCTCCCACTATAGCTAGTCTCCGCGAATATCTAGCGTGGTTATAGTGGATGGCATAGCACGCGGGTGACAAAAACTAGTAGACGCACATACGCTGCGTGTTCCTTTCCCATATACTGTATGTCATTTGCGGTGCTGTTGCCTCGATATTTCCGAGACTCTAAGGCTTCGCTCGGTCGATTAATGCAGCAAACGCTGACTATTCTTTTATTGCTACTCCGTTTGCTAGGATACCTAGGCAAATAGGGTTTCTTTTTTTTTATTCCCGTGTGAGGTGGTACTTCGTGCAAGGGCATATTTGCGCAGCTGTTCGAAAGGAGAGGTGATCGCTGCGGTAAGGACAACGACGATGGGCGGAAAACCACTCGATCTGAATCTGTGCTCCACCTTTTTCTTTGGGACTCACACCAACACAGTCTGGCCCTGTATAGTTGGTATGCGCTGCTGATAACGGAATACAACCAACAGGGTGGCGTCGATGCATGTGCTCAGTCTCTGCACTTGTGGATACGTCGTATTTCCCGCTGCTACCTTCCTTTATCCAATACAGAGTATTCAAAAAATGAGGCTTTCTGTATTTTTTCGGACAAAAGGGTCAGCCGCACGCCAAAGCTCTTCTACACGTCGGTTATGCGAACATATGGATACGAACTGAAAGGAGATTGGTCATCGTCCACCTCCTAAATAATTGAGATCAGTTAATAAACTTTTAATTTATTGCAGTTAGCGTGCATACCAAAATTGGAAACTTAGAGGCTGTCGTATTCCTAGACTATTCCATTCGGTGGAATTGCCGTATCGCTTGCCGATATTACCAAATAATTGCTGCCAAGTTTCAAACTCAATCCGCGTAATATGGTGCTTGCAAGGTGGTGACGATCGGCGCAAATTTATCCCGTAGTGACGCAGCTTTCGCGTTCGTGATGCTCACCTGCCAACGACGTAGAGCAATAGACGAAGCTCTGATAATTGCTTTTATTTCAGTTTCGGTGACCGTAATTGAGGCGACGCCGTACACAGCCTATACAGGGTGTTTCAGGGAATACTTTAAGTAATTCTCAAAAATAGGGTTTTTTATGTCAAAATATGGCTTTTTCAGCGTAGCATTAATAGTGTTGGAAAACACCATGAAATCGATTAATCGTCTTAAGTAGTAAGCTGGTTAACTCATTTTTAATAATTAGCTTTATAACTACTTTAGTTAGGCACCTAGTTGCTATTAGAGATCTGTAGCCGGTCGTTAGTAATAGCCATATCAGCTTTTAAAATTCTGAAAACGTGATGATCCTTGGCGCTGTGGCTCGACAAAATTTGGATTTTTTTTACTCGTTAAGCGCATCGGAAAGCTAGAAGAGTGCGGTGAGGGGCTAGTTGGTACGACATTATGAGAACAAAAAGTAACTGCGCAAAAGGACGGGACAAGAGAAAGAGAGCCACACGGGACAAACGCAGACTCTCCCGTGTGGTTCTCTTTCTCTTGTCCCCTCCTTTTGCGCAGTTACTTTTTGTTCTCATAGCATCGGAAAGGTTGCTTTGCCTGCATGCTTTCAGGAAGCGCGGGTATTTTGGAACAATGTAGCCAAATATTGTCGAGCCACAGCGCCGACGATAATCGTGTTTTCGAAATTCTAAAAACTCATTCGGCTATTACTAACGACCGGCTACAAATGCGTGATTGCGACCAGTTGCCTTGGTGTGATAGTTAAAAATTACTTATCAGAAATTAGTTAACCAAATTTCTACTTAAGACACTTCACCGACTTTCCGGTGTCCGCCAACACTGGTAATACTATACCGCAAAAGCCATATTTTTACCCCAAAAAGCCTATTTTGAAAATTACTTTGTCTTCCTTGAAACACAAAGCATGTTGCGTGTACACTGGATGTCCCAGATGAATGTAACCAAGTTTTTAAAAAGGACGGAGTGTCCTAGACGAGTAAAACCAAATCAGTGCTGTTGAGAGCCATGTGGCCTAAAGTTTAGTATTTTTTTTTCTTTGTATAATATTAAGTGATTAGTTCAAACTTACTAGCTAGCTTTTTTTTAGCAATAGCTTCGGGAAGGAAGTGTCAATCCGTAAGTTACAGATCGCCTTGAAAAACAACTGGCCGAAATGCTTGAAACGAGAAGCTGTATACTTAGGTTTTTTTAGCCCCTGAACTATAACGCGCGAAACTGGAGACCTATTCCTTTACACTGGTGCTATACTTCAGTGCCCGAGGAGGCGCTATGAGCGAAAAAAATCTGCTTATCTCCTCAACTTTTCCTCCGACTAGGCTTTAGGTTCGCACTGGGGGTGGGATATGAGATAAGCGGATTTTTCGTTTTCAGATCGTGACCGGGGCGCTAAAGTAGCGCTGCTGTCAGGTGATGGTATTTGAATTTCGCATCGATCCTTTTAAGGCCATAAATAAAGCTATCTAAACGGTACCTTGTTGCAAACATTTCAGCCGGCTGTTTTTGAAAGTGAACTACAAATTAGGAATCGGCATTTTTTTCCCGAAGCCAATATTTAAAACGTTAGCTAGTTGGTCATAACTAATAAACTAACATTCCATAACGAAAAAATACTGCAGACCACGCCACAAGACTCTCAACAGCACTGAGTTTGTTTCACTTTCGTAGGACACTCCTTTATTGAAAAAAAACTTCCTTACTTTTGGCTGAGAAACCTGGTATATTTAAAAATATGGAGCATGTCGGACAAATCAGCCAAGCGCTATGGACGTTACGACGAAGCTTTGTGGGGAGGCCTACGTTGTGTCGAGCAAAAAAAAAACGGCGTGTTCAGTTCATACGAAAACGAGTTCCAGCGAACAGGCAACCGGAGCTTCACAATATTCCCTACATTTGCTTACAGCCTCTTCCAAGTGGCTCCGCACGATCGCGTCATTGGGAAAGAAAAATGGTTACAATGTGCCTCACTAAACCCACGTCTAGGGAAAGGTTTCGTTTGCTCATGTTTTTAGTTTTATTCATTCAATACCTTCCGTTTATGGGAGCTGACTTCTGCTGCCCTTTTTGCCTCTGTGAACTCGGGACGCCTAGCCTTCACGTGATGCATACGCAGCATCACTTCGAAAAATATAACAAAGCACATTTCATTTGCTCTCTGTAAGGAGATAGCGCCACCCAGCGGCGTTCGTGAGGAGAAGACAAAGCACGAGGAGCGCGTGCTGAGGGGTACGCCGGGACAGGTCGAACAGGATTACGGGGCAGAGGAGAGAAGAGCGCGGTGGGCGACGGACGTGGACGAGTTCTGCTGGCTCCCCGAGTTCCGGGCTTGGGCCTTAGCCGCAGACGTCCGGGCCACCAGACCTGGACATCCATCGTCGAGAGCCTCAACCACCAGGCCCAGGCGCTACTCTTCTCTGTCCATCCGTCAGCTGCTCCACACAGGCCGCTTCTGGCGCCTACGTGACTTTTCCGGGATACCAGACCTGGAAACCGTGCCGGGAGCCCACGAACGCTGACGCTGCGGTAGCCTTGCATCGACGTTGGAACGCCAAGAGACTCCTTGACTACCCGACACCCAGCCAGTCCTCTCCGCTCGTTGCTCGAATAAGACAAGTAGTGTGACTTTCCTCTTTGACTCTTTTTTCTGCATTTTTCGTAAGCACCTTGTTCTGTTTCCCCGTGTGTTTTTCCCGTGTGTTGTTGCGTTGTTCTCATGTTCCTTTCCTTTTTTCTCGCTCATATTGAAATTGGTTTCCTTTTTGATAAAATCCGCCTCGTTTATTGTTTGTACTTTTGTGTTTCTTTAAAATAAGACCTGCAATCTCTCAGAGTCCTCACAAATTTGGCGTCCACTACGACAGGACGAGGTCGGTTTTTATTTATTTGCCTGTTGTGTTAATTCAGGAACAATATGAGCGCTTCAGATTTGGTTGCTTTAGGCGAGCGCATGGGCTTGTGCGGCGCGGAGTTACGAGCGTGGGTGGAGGACGAGCTTCGTAAGGCACGGGAAGAGAGAGCCGCTGAGCGTGAAGCTGCGAAGCAGAAATTGGAATTAGAGGGACGGAATGTAGAGGCTGAGCGAGAGGCTGCGAAGGAACGCTTGGAGTTAGAGGCACGGAACTTGCAGCTACAAATAAGGCTCATGGAGGGTGGCGCAAATCCTCCGAGTGACCGTGGAGAGCGTAGCGTCTCATCGACCAGCTCCATTAACCCGCACAGCCTCATACCACAGTTCAATGAAGCGCGGGATGACCTCGATGCCTACTTAAAGAGGTTTGAACATGTGGCCACGGGGCAGGGTTGGCCAAAAGAAAAGTGGGCAACGGCGTTGAGCTTGTGCCTTGGCGGCGAAGCACTTAGGGTCTTCGGTCGGCTCTCGCCTGAGGATTCCGTGGATTATGATAAAGCGAAGCTTGCCTTGCTTCAGAGGTTTAGGTTCACCGCGGAAGGGTACCGAGAGAAGTTTCGCCAGAGCAAGCCCCAGGATGGAGAAACGGCCTCGCAATATGCTGCCAGGTTGTTTAGCTTCTTTGACCGTTGGGTCGAGATGCGGGGAGAAGGCCGCACTTTTGAGGTGGTTCGCGAGATGGTCGTGAGCGAGCAATTTCTGAACAACTGTCATTCTAGTTTAGCCATTTTCTTACGTGAGCGGGAGGGCAAGACAGTTTCCAAGCTGGCGGAGGCTGCCGATCATTTTCTTGAAGCACAGCGGCAAAGTAACTTGTTGTTCTTCAAAGAACAGGGGGAGCATACGATGAATAAAGCCAAGGACGAGGTTTCAGGTTCACAATCTCGCCTGCGGTGTTTTCTTTGCGAGAAGACTGGGCACAAGGCGGCGGATTGTCGGACGAAGCCGAAGCAATCGTATTGCACCTGGTGCCGCGAGGTAGGACATGATGCCCAGTCGTGCAAAGCTAAGAGGCCAGGAGACCGTGAGGAGTCCTCCTGTTGCATGACACCTCGACATTCACATCCCGATAACCCTGCAGAGGTAACGCGCGTAGAGGGCCAGTTGGGGGAGATGGTCTGTCCTTCCAATCCGGTGGAAACTGCTATGCCCGTGGCGCACGGTGAGGTGTTCGGCCAGCCTGGTTCGGTATTACGGGATACGGGCAGCACCGGCATTGTTGTGCGTGAGTCCCTTGTACCGGCAGCGGCGCTTACAGGGAAACAGGCCACATTATTCTTGGCCAATGGGACTCGTGTAGAAGTTCCGGAAGCGGAGGTGGTGATTTGTTCTCCATACTTCTCGGGTAAGGCCATCGCGCGCTGCTTGTCTACACCCTTGTACGACATTATAATAGGCAATGTCCCCGGGGCTAAACCTCCATTCTCGGTTGACCCGCCAGTTCTCACTGATCAGGCAGTTTCCCTTGCCATGACGGGTGCGGTCGATGTTCCTTCCCTTATGGTGACAGCAAAGGTTTCAGAGAGTAGTAAGAGCCCCACTCTGAACACACTCCACTTGTCACGGCCGGAGTTTCGCCTCAAACAGGAAGAAGACCCGACCTTAGAGGTGTGTCGCAGGAAGTTGAGGCAAATATTTCATGGCAAGGGACAGACCGCCCACTCCTTTGATACAGATGACGGTGTTCTTTTCCGGTCGTACCAAGTGTGTCCCGGCCAGGTCGTTGAGCAAGCGGTGGTACCGAAGGGCTTACGCACGCAAGTTCTTAAGTTGGCACATAAGAGTGCATTATCCGGCCATCATGGAATACGGCAAACAATAGCTAGGGTGCTCAATGAGTTTTACTGGCCCGGTGTACAGGCTGACATTAAGAGTTATGTCAGATCGTGTGACATGTGTCAGCAGACTGTGTCGAAGGCAAGGGAGAACAGAGTGAATAACATCATAGGACGGGAACATGTAAAATCATGGTGGAAACCGAGGTCGGTTTGGAGAAAACGGTTTCACAAAGGAAAACGGAAGTACTAGCCGGAAAAGTTCTCGCGACGGTGAAGTGGTTTGATGTGAACAATGGAATACTGAAGAATGTAGCCCACACCTGTTCGTGTTGGAATTGTTTTTGTTTGTTCATGTTTGTTTTTGAGTGTCGGCTATCTACTTTTTATGCTTTCCGTGTTTCTTCGCCCTCTATGGACGCTTTACGTTGACTTTCCATGTGCTCTCTGTGCTGTGTGTGCGAAGGTCTGTGAACGCTTCGAACATTGACGACCGTCGTATTGTGTGTGATGTGTAGTGTGCGCGCTGTGGTGCGGTGTTCTGTGTTGCGATCGTCGAACGCGTCTGGTGTCGCTCTCCTGAAGTCGAGTTCTTTCCCTTGGAAAAAACTTCCGAAGAGGGGGCCTTCTGTAAGGAGATAGCGCCACCCAGCGGCGTTCGTGAGGAGAAGACAAAGCACGAGGAGCGCGTGCTGAGGGGTACGCCGGGACAGGTCGAACAGGATTACGGGGCAGAGGAGAGAAGAGCGCGGTGGGCGACGGACGTGGACGAGTTCTGCTGGCTCCCCGAGTTCCGGGCTTGGGCCTTAGCCGCAGACGTCCGGGCCACCAGACCTGGACATCCATCGTCGAGAGCCTCAACCACCAGGCCCAGGCGCTACTCTTCTCTGTCCATCCGTCAGCTGCTCCACACAGGCCGCTTCTGGCGCCTACGTGACTTTTCCGGGATACCAGACCTGGAAACCGTGCCGGGAGCCCACGAACGCTGACGCTGCGGTAGCCTTGCATCGACGTTGGAACGCCAAGAGACTCCTTGACTACCCGACACCCAGCCAGTCCTCTCCGCTCGTTGCTCGAATAAGACAAGTAGTGTGACTTTCCTCTTTGACTCTTTTTTCTGCATTTTTCGTAAGCACCTTGTTCTGTTTCCCCGTGTGTTTTTCCCGTGTGTTGTTGCGTTGTTCTCATGTTCCTTTCCTTTTTTCTCGCTCATATTGAAATTGGTTTCTTTTTTGATAAAATCCGCCTCGTTTATTGTTTGTACTTTTGTGTTTCTTTAAAATAAGACCTGCAATCTCTCAGAGTCCTCACAGTCTCCTAAAAATGATAAAACCTTCTATTATTACAGAGCAAACCCCTTTTCGAAGCAACTACCTCTATCAACATTCATAACAAACGCAACCGCAGGAGGCCGTTCTCGTGCGTAAGAGGTCTTCAAAGACACGTGTAAGGCGCGACTGTGGCCCTCATACGAAATTGCAACTCGCACAGTTCGCACCTTTAGAGCTTGTTTGCCCAATGAAAACGATATCGAATATTTACAGAACAGATGGGTTGGAGCGGCTCTCACGGGCACCATGATGGCATAGCTTACGTGGGCGTGCTTCCACGGTGCATTTCGTAGCAGGTGTCGGTAATCGGATTAGAAAAACGCGCCGTCTAGCTATACCCAGGAACCTTTCTAAAGGGATCTTTACAGAGGTAATTAGGTAACCTTCTCGAAACTTGTTACTATAGCGACGAGGTGCGCCTGAAGAAGGGTGGTATGTAATTTCGTTTCGCATTTTGCAAGAGACGAACCAAGAACCGCACGTCGCGAACTGCACGCTAAAAGCTCGGCAGATGCACAGGTAGCGAAAGTAGCGGTGGACTGGAAATCCCTCTGGTGCCAAGAAAGCCTGCGCGGGTGAGGCACTCGAAAGTGTAATATTTGCCGCGATGAAAAGCATAGGCGCGGATAGAACGAAAATTGCTTTGGAGCAGATCGTTCCTAGATATTCCGCCGCAATAAACGGAGCCTTTTTTTTTTTCCGTAGACATAGAAAAAATCGGTGCGTTTTCCTTTTTGCTTCATCCCCTAAAGGCACGAAACCAACGGTCATTCATATTCTCAAGTTTTCGCGAGATTTGCGATTCAAGTTTTGCTCTGTCATCTTTACTGCGCTGTCTGAAAATAAAGAAAGAAAAAGGTTAGTAATGGATCTGTCAGCAACGGTTCGTGGTACTACACTTCTCAATCCACTCTTTGTGAGCTCGACATAGGTGAGCGAATGGCAGATGAGTGAATGGCCCCCCAAAAAAGATACTTTCGAGAAAGGAAAGAAGCTGAGCGACAAATCTTTTTTTTTTTTTTCGGAAAACCTCGATCAATGAGCTGGCCACGTTCAAGAGCGCAACATATCTTCGTACAAAGCCCCTTACAAAGAAAACCACGTGCTTCCTTTACTGCATGCCTCCACGCTCATAACAGATGAAGCACCATTTTACACCTTGAACTGTAATTGACAGATTCACCTCGCCCATTTTGGGGGGGACGTTGTACGCATGAGATAACGACTTTACATAGAAGCTACGTGACACGTTGTCATGTCCCCCGTCATTGATGAGTCCAATTACGTATTGATCACTCATTCGTACTACCTATTAATCCACATCTTCCTTCACATACAGCGTACGCTGTAACCTTTGGTACAGCGAAAACTCAGGCGAAAACTGGCAGTGAAGCTAACGTGCACATGTGCAAATTGAGATTCGTAAAACCAGATAGTACGCTTAACCTCTCTCTGCAAAACGTGAGATAAGAGGGGTAATTTAGCCCGAATTGCTTCGGCCATGTGGCCGATGCCGGAAATAAGAGGGAGTAATAAAGGGGCCTACAGAGCTTTTTGCAGCAAACGAACTCGCCAGATGAAAACCTTGATGGCAGCGATAGGAAAGGAGTAGAGCTCATCATGCACGCGGGGTGCATTGGGTTCGTATTGCTGCTAGGTATACGATGACAGGTGTGTTCCGTAGAGAACGCAAAAGCATTTCTAGGTATGAAAATATTCGCCTCCTGTTAGCCAGAAATAAAATTCGCAATTGTTTCCCAAACCATCGTGATAAAGACACGTAGCATTCACAGTCGGCTATGCTTGGTTCTTCGTTATTCTTGACGGCAGAAAAGGATGGTTTATGCAAACTGCCGCCCTTGCATCACCTTGTGGGCTCGGGGATTGCATCTGTTCACCTTTCGTCTTTTAGCGGAGTTCAGTGCAGTACGATTAGGCTTGCACTTATTAGCACTGTTTACTTTAGTGTAAAAGGTATATACTAATGGCTCTTTAAAAACCTAGTGATTTCATAATGACAGATATTTAGCTTCAGTCCATACAGCTTAATTATTTAGCGGCGTTTTTATTATGTAGTGAAAGAGGTGTGAGTCTCCCCAGGATAGGAGCATTTGTTCGTCCAATTATAGTCCAGCCCACTTATAACTGCCGCACTTAGCAGGCCACTTATAACAAAATCTTGCTTATGGAGGACGAAAGCCGTGCTACTGTAAAAATATGTGTTAATGAAATGACACTGCGTCTCAGATAAAACGAACCACCGTGACCTCACCACTCGCTTACAGAGAACGAGGAGGTGCGTAACCTTGTCCTCGCAGTCACTAACTTGAATTAAAAAAAAAAAACACGGTATCCGCAAGCGTGAAGATCGGGAGCGTCTCCCGGACTGCGTAACACCCTTGCACTTGCGCCCCATCCAACGCAATAAGAAAGGCGGCACTGAAACGAGATAAGTGCCTGCAAAGTGCGCGCCGACGACGGGCAAGGTCAATCAGTGCATGCCTTTAATTGTGCCGGCTGCAAAGTGCGCAAAGTGGAAGAGGTAGCATGGTGGGCGCGGGACACGGGCAGCATGTTGAAATCGAAACTACTCCGCACGTTCGGTGATCAACCAATGAAGACCAATCGAGAAAGTTAAACACCAGTCACGTGGTGTGCCTTGTTGACCCAGCGGGCAACGTGTCATGCGAGCCTGCTCAATCGGCGCTATAACTTCGGCACTGCTACAATCATTGGCTTCGATGCTCTTGAAGCTACGTTTCCATAGCTTATATGTACAAAAAAAAAGGCCTAGATGATGCGCGACTTACTCGACAAGAGCTTGTAAGGTCCGATCGTGATATGGCGAGAAAGGACAGTCTTCCTCGTGCTCGACAGCTTAGCGTTGTAGCACACACGCTGCCTTCCCTGACAGCGTTGGCCGTGCTATTCCTTCACCGAATGCGACGTGCAAGATTTAGTCGAGAAGAAAAGTAACTTACCCGTCCTCCGTCTTCCAAAAGTAACTTAACCGTCCTCGTATTCTATAATCTGTCCACTTTCTGTTGTCTATTTTGCACCCATTCGAGTCCTCTGTCAGTGGTCGCTCAGATATGACCGCAGTTTCAAGCGTCTGTTTGAAACGACCCGGCCATCGGGTGGTTGGTGACCAAACCTCACCATTGGCTGCATATCGCAGCCAATTGCAGCCAGTGGTCAGGTTCGTTCGCCTGCTGCTGGCAGAGTGCTGCTATGCACCTCACCAGTGCCTGCATATTGCATCCAATATCAGCCGATGGTAAGGTCCGGTCGCCAACCATCCAATGGCCGGGTCGTTTCAAACAGATGCTTGAAACGCGGGCATATCTGAGTGACCACTTACAGAGGAACGAATGGACGCGAAATGGACAACGGAAAATGGGCAGCTTATAGGATACGGCCCAAAGACTGCATCGTTAAGTAGCGCCAGCATGCAATGCGACACGGTTCGGAACTTGGAGAGGGGGGTCAGTTACTTCTGTTCCCGATAGTACACGGGCGTCATTCACGCGTGCCTATCAGTAGCGTGCTATCCAGTGCATGCGCCTACAGCTGACCCACAGATGCCCACGTTCCGGTTCTAATCTCTTTATTCACGGCTGTCGAAATGCTAAAGCCGCGTAGACGCAACGGATTTCGCAGTGCATCCCAAGTTGCATCTGTAGGGCAGCTTTAGAACGACGGATGATGCTGTCGAAGATCCATGTGATCAGACGTATGTGGATTTGTGGCACGGCGCCTTTTATGCACCGCTTGCCGGATCTGGTATTTCCTGGGATGTCTTCGTTGGTGCAGATGATGACGCCGGCGCCGCAGAGGCATTTCCTGACGAGGTCATTTTACGAGAAAGAGGAGCTCTCTCCGACTCCCGGGAATCTGATGAATACAACAAGGAGGCAACCCTATGACTAGCTACTGCGGATGCTTCAGCCGCGATTACTGGCGAACGCATTTGTAACGAAGAGTTCTGGACCTCCGAAATTCTTCGTTATATAGGTCACTTCGTTGTAAAGTACAAACACCGTATCGCACGCAATAGAGCCAGCTAAGTACGTTCAGCAAAAGACAACCATTATTTTACGTGAGTGGGAGATACTCGATGAAAAAGGTCGCTAATTTTTTTTTATTTCTGGACACTTAGTTCGATGGAATGTATAACCGCAGACGACCTATCACATCGAGGTTCGCTGCATGCTTCGCAGCGAGACCCGGGAGCGAGACAAGGTACCGCTGCAGAGCGTCGAAGGCCTCTGTTGCCCCCCTTGTCTAAATTATTGTTTCCCCTGCAGGCTCTTCATCACTCCTATCTTCGTCGGTCGTCGTCAATCGCGACGGATTAATCACTGGTCACACCCGCTGCTGCATTGCAAGAAGCGGCGAACGAGTTGTGCAGTCCTCAGAGATGCGCAGCAGGACTGAAACAGCTACTGCCATCAGCACGCTTATCAGGTGCGTCGCTAGTGCTGTCGTGAGCTGTAGCAAATCAGCCATTCGCAGGCAATTAGGCCCGACGTCTAGCGGCACGCTCCACCAAGCACTCGTTGGCGAACATTTATCTTAACAGCTCAACCTTGTGCTCAAAGTTTAGCAGAATTTGCTGCAGCGTTCTTGTGCTGTACTGGGCCTTTGCAGGCCGGATTATGCCTTGAACTATCGGCTGCAGCTTGGAGATGCGATTCGGTGGCAATAAAATTACATTCACACGATCTACTATTGGGTTCTTGTTGTGCGCGGCCCAATTGTCGACAAGTGCAATCTTGCGGTTCTGGAGCAACATCATTTCCTCCACCTGGAAGAGCCAAGCTTGAAACAACTCCGCTGTCATCCAACCATTTTTGTTAGCCACATAATCAGCCGGAAGGCTACGCACGCTTAAGACGCACCATGGTCTCGCAAACCGTCCGACCACAAGTGATTTCAGCTTCTCTGCATTTACAGCGTTGCAATAAAACAGCATGGTCAATCGTTGCTTCGCCTTAATGCCTCTCCTGCAATGATCTGTCTTCTCGCAGAGCGTATTCTCAGGAATCAGCTCATAAAAAACGACAGTTTCGTCAGCATAAGATACATCTTTTGGTCTATGCTCCTGCAGCACCTTGAGCAGCTTTGCCTCAGGCCAGTTTTCGGTAAAATCGAGCGGCGTGTTGGCTTTTTCTCCCTCAACAGTTTTAAAAACGATTCTATGACGTTGTTTCAAGCTCCTCACCCATCCACTCGTTGCCTTGAGCGTCCCTTGACCAGCGAACGCAGAAGCAAACTCCTTGGCTTTCACGCAGAGAAAGGCTTTTCTCGCGTATTCGTCCGTGAACCACCTCTAGACGGTGGCGTCAATATCATGGAAAGTCGCTTCTCGGACCCGCTTCCGTTACGGGTCCGCCCCACATTGTGTCACTTGCGCTTGTATCTAGACCTTTACGGAATGTTGGCAGTGTCGATGCGCTGATCCCATACTCATCTGCAGCGTCTTACTTATCGGAGTTCGAATTTTTTCGCGTGATCATTGCGTGGCCGGTGCTCCCCATACACAGCGCCGCTCATTGGCGGCTGTGGAGGATAATGGAGGCGCTGCTAAATGTGTTCGTTGAACAGCAACAAATCAGCTGTCGGGGACGCCTGAATTCCTTCGCTGTACAGGTAATTTAGTTGTAGTGGTTTCCGCTGTAGAGGTGTTCACAACGCATATGAAAGGTAGGAATACTGTCAGGACATACGAAATCCTTCATAATACAGGTCGTTAGAGGCGTTCGTTGTAGACGCGTTCGACTGAGTTACATCGCATTCCTAAAGCAGCTCCCCGGCATGAAAATATTTCGAGGAGGAGCACACGACGGCGCTCGAGCGCTTGTAACGCACAGTGATAGAGACTGTAGACATGCATAGGGAAGTTTTTTTAATAAATAAACGCCACTTTTGTTTCACGTTCATTTCTCGCTCTAAGATGTGAAGTCCACATACTACGAACTTCGGATACAAAGAACGTAATCTGTGTGACCGTCAGGTTTGTTACAAGTGGCTAGACTGTATTTAGTAAATCGCGATGTTGCAGTTATGTTTGACTGCATCACTTGTGGAATGAACGAGAACTTTACACAAACACAACAATGTGTAGTAATAAACACTGAGTAATTATTTTTTGGTGATTTAGCCATGGGAACAGTAGATATGAAATAATGCTCTTGCAAGAAAACGAAACTACTATGCAATTGAACGAAGGCTAAATTTGATTTATCAGATTGAATTATACTAAGAAAATACTTATACCAAGTCCACTGCGTCTCATAAGAGCCTAAACGCATATTTTTTTCACGATACAAGCCCCTTCAATGACTTCGTTTGTACTGTGACAGCCGTGGAAAGGCTGAAGAGGGCCAGCTGAAGAGGGCTACAATCACAGGAGCTCTTTCTCAGTGATTCACCAAACGGTGACCAATCCCCATTTTGGGTAGATGCCATGGCGGAAGAGGCCAACAAGAACAGTAACCCAGCAAGCGATAGGCCTCCTCGGCATAAGTTTTGAAAGCATTGTGCTGCCGCCTGGGTGCAGCAAATAAACAAAGATTGGTTCGCTAAACCGAAGCAGAGCACAGAGACCTACTAAAACTACAGTGACACGCGATTTATATATATCGTCGCGCGCAACATTGTCGAGTGCCCCGTGCCACAGGATCAGGTTTCATCTATTTCTCTGTTTTCTAAACAAATGTCAGCTGAAGCGCTGACTATAATCGGGGACATTCTCTGTGGCTATGCAGCGTAAGCTACGAGCCCGAGACACCGGCTTCCACGAGCGCGCTGCTCGCATTCACGCGCGCACACACGCACGAGCCGTAGACACAGGCCTGTGATCTGCGGCGCGCGCTCGTACCTACCACTGCACAGCCACAGAAAGCGGTCCGCGAATATAGCCTGGATAACCTTAACTGGCCCCAAAGCGCTTCCGGCATCAATGGCGTGGCGTTTGAAAAGGTGTGCGCCGATGCAGAGGAAGCGGGTCGCCCCTGTTTTGATAAAGCAACGCGGCAAGCCAAGCATTCCCCGCAGTGTTTGATAAGGATGCCGGTGCAGGTGACGCACCAGCTTTCGATTCTTCTCTTGAAACAAGAAGTGTTCTGGGGCTAAATCACAGTGTTCCCTGAACAAAAAACGTTCCATAGAACCATGTATATGCTTCATATTATGAAACTGAAAAAGCTTTGGGTACAAATGACTAAATCATGCCCTCGGTTTCAAAGCAGCCTAGTAATTTTGCATTTTGTTCTCTTTTCTTTCATTCTTTTTTCAATATGACTTGTTTGATTATTTGATGACCATATACCTTCTTTAAGGAGCATACACCTTTACAAAAAATGAGTGCAGGCATAAAGTTAAATAATAATATTTACTCAGTCTCTTCCTTTGTACCAGATAGCGACCATCTGAAGCGGCATTGTGGCGATTGCGGCTGCAACAGGCGATTCGAACGTACTCTTCCTCTGTCCCCGGCACAGGGAAGGAAGGGAAAACTTTATTTACACTAATGGTTTTTCCTGCGGTTTGGGGGCATCTTCAGAGACGTCTTGGTTCTACCCCCGGGAGCCTTCTCTGTCGAAGTCGTCCGCCTCTAATCAGTGGTCGGTTGCCCTCAGTCCAGGGCTCCGCTGGCCACTGCCGACGCAGAGTAGCGGTGGCAGTCACTCAAACTCGACGAGTTGGACAACATTAAACTGGCGCCGTTACAGCAATATCCCCGTCGTGTAATCAAGCTTTAGCTTGCCTTTCCAACCTCAACTTACTAAGTGAGGTAGTGTTACACATCCAGGTTTCTTGGGCATCAGTTTTGATTGTGAGCCAGCTGTGGAATATTGTGAGGCACTGTTATGGAAATACTAAAAGTAATGGTCCGCTCTTCGTATGCATAGCAAAAAAATTTTTAAAAGTTTTCTATCGCTCTCATCGAGTAGTTAAGACTGCTATAGCAAACCAGTGGGGTACGTTTTCGACGATAGCAAAAACGTTAATAGGAAAAAAAATCCAAGCCTGCCGAGGAGAGATTTGCCGACATATAATTGTTATATTGGAATCTTACAATATGTGAAAAATTTCGTTCATGAAGAACTTCACGTTGTAAAATGCGCCTGTCCAGAATTTCTGGGTATGGTACGATCTTTGGAGCACGGCAGACACGATTTCTGTCAGCCTAAACTACTTCTTGGCTTCACTGCCGCTTGTTTCATAAGTGGAATCCGCAATGCAAAACAAATCAACAGAATATAGAAAAAACAGTGATCTACAAACATTCGTTCACTATTAGTCCTAGTCAAATTGATAGGAAACCAGCCTGCCGGCGGTATTGTGACAGCAGTTTCGACGGCACGCACAACTCGAGTAGACGTGTCTCGTGCGCCAACCACGGGCCTATAAGACCAGTGGGGACTGCTTTATTTGCGCACGCATTAAACCGTATGCGGCGCAGCCTTTGCGATCAAATCTGCCTTTTAGATGTACTTCGATAATCAAGTTAGAGCGCGGTGACATTTAACCCATGCCTCAAATATCTAATGGGACAAGGAAGTGCCTAGTGAGGAAAAAGTGGGCCTACTTGCTGCGCAAGTGAAGCATACCCAGCAATTCTGGACAAAACTATTTCTGAATATGAAAGAGTTTATGAGCACAATTCTTTTATATCATCATCATCGTCGTCGTCAGCCTGACTACGCCCACTGCAGGGCAAAGGCCTCCCCCATGTCTCTCCAATTAACCCTGTCCTTCGCCAGTTGCGGCCACCGTATTCCCGCAAATTTCTTAACCTCATCCGCCCATCTAACTTTCTGCCGCCCATTGCTACACTTGCCTTCTCTTGGAATCCGCTCCGTCATCCTTAAGGACCAGCGGTTATCTTGCCTTCGCATTACATGCCCTGCCAAAGCCCACTTCTTCCTATTGATTTCAACTAGGATGCCATTAACCCGTCTCTCACCCACTCCGCCCGCTTCCGATCTCTTAACGTTACACCTATCATTTTCCTTTCCATAGCTCGATGCGTTGTTCTTAACTTAAGCTGAAACCTCTTTGTTAACCTCCACGTTTCTGCCCCATAGGTGAGTACCAGTGAGATACAGCTGTTGTATACTTTTCTCTTGAGGGGTATTGGTAAGCTACCATTCATGATCTGGGAGAACCTGCCATATGCGCTCCACCCCATTCTTATTCTTCTAGTTATTTCCCTCTCATGATCCGGATCAGCTGTCACTACCTGCCCTAAATAGACATATTCTCGTACTACTTCCAGCACCGCGCCATCAATTGCGAACTGCTGTTCTCTTGCTAGACTGTTGAATATTTCACTGTAACAATCAATATATCCGTAGATATTTCGACGGCAGGCTTGCACTTTAGAGCGCAACTCTTTGGCGCCCGTTCCTGCGTTTCGCGGCATCGCCGTTGTCCCTCAAAACCAGCTCCGCGGCCGGGGCAGCGCGCTCCTGGCGCCATTTCTCCCGCACGCCCAAGCCGAAACGCGTAGCTGCCGCCGTTCGCCACTACGTGTGGCGAACGAGCTGGCAGAGCAGAGGCCCAGTGCCGTCGCCGCCAGAATCCAGAGGTGCGTGCCGCCGAAGCAGAAGCTTACCGTCGCCGCCGTCGAGATGATCCAGGAGTGCGCGCCGCTGAAGCAGAGCTAAGCGCCGCCGCCGAGAAGATCCTGCCGTTCGCGCAGCCGGAGAGGAGGCTCATCGCCGCCGCCGAGATGACTGTATACCGTTCGTGCGGCCGAGGCCAAACGCAAAGAAAGGCTCGCAAAGAATGAGGGTGCAACAAAGGCTTTCCAGCGGCACTTTAGAGACAATCCGTTTTGGAAGTGGGTGTTCAGTGTGTGATCGGCTCTGGTTCTAAAATGACGTGAAACCGCTTCCGGATGCCTGTCATGAGAGTCTCCAGCGGGTTCTCCAGCGGGACTTGTGTCAAGCTGGGACAGCTGATGAGCTGCGCTCAAATTTCGCATTAGGATGTAGCGTAATCGTCAGTATTTTTTTTTTTGCTAATAACGTTCACGCTATCGTCAAAAACATTCTCCTTTGGTTTCTAAGATAGTCTTAACTGCTTGATGCGGGCGACAGAAAAAATTTAAAACAAAGATTTTGCTACACACTGGAATTATGAATCATTAACTCCATTGTTTGCATAAAAGTTCCTTTCAGTATTCAAATATTCAAAATTTCTGTCCAAGAATGCTGTACATGTGATGCCAGTTGAAAAAAAAGACAACTTTAGGGCGGCCTGCTAATGTAGTAATGACACACGTCACAACAATGAAAGCAGAACGCTAATATAGAAAAAGGCTTTCGACTGGAAAAAATGATGCTGTATGGTTATGATGCGGCAGCATCCATTTCATGTTTACATTCGCTTCTTGATGAGAAAGGTTATTTTAGCATGCTAGTATAGGAACATAACATTAACATGGAGTGGTGCAAATGCATTACAAACTTTCTTTTCGATACTCAGGAACAGCGCATTAACATGTTGCACTAACCTCAGTACGTGCTCATCTCACATTTCTCTCCTCAGAATGAATGTAGACCCCTTAGCTAATGAGCTTAGATGTGTTTTTCGTACTGTGTCAATACCCTAACCGCTCCTTCTTGGGCCTGTGAATGGCCTGCCGTGTGAGGAGAAAATGGCTAAATAATAAAACAAGTGCTATTCTAGGCAAGCGAACGTGTGTGGACCGCCAGAGAGACGCCGCGTGATTCATACTGTCAGAACAGTCGGCCGTCCAAAGTACCGTTCATAAAAAGTTCGCCATGTTTACCTGATTTCTCATGCACAAATATCGCCGTCCTACCTTTTTCCCACTCTCATAGCCGTGCTTCTTAAAATCCAAACACATGCAGGCGTGCTAGCAGCGGTAGCCACGCTAGTAAACTACTCTGACGGCTTCGATGCGTTTCTTTCGTGTGCTGGAGCAGTTTTTCTCTACTACTGCAATAAAATAGCTCGCCGCCACTGGATATGCGAGGGCGTAGTTATATCGGTTAGCTGCCGTCGTCCAAACGCTGATGAAGGGACGTGGGCGTGAGCCGTATGCATGAATATGCACGCAACATAGCCACAAACGGACGCACGGTCAATGAATAAGTGACTAATGATGCGACGATCAATAGCTCGCAATACAGTATAGGGGGGTGTCACATTTCCATTTCGCGTGCGTTGTAGGGACGTCTACCAGAGTTCCATTATCGTGTTCGCAAATATTCTCCATAGCTTTCTCTTTTTTCTTCGTTGTTCTTTCTTTTTTATTTATTTATGTCGGTGTACCACGCACATATACTGTATTAAAAATATATATGTAAAACGATCACCGCCAAACCATTACAAACCTCGGGCTGTGAGCGGTACACTTGCTTCTAAAAGGAAAATTACAGAGCTTTAAGAGACTTGTAGAGAGCAGCGTGGATTAAGGAGCAAACACGAGTAAACAAATAGCTCGTGTCAAGAAGAGGAAGTGGGCATGGACGGGGCAGGGAACACGGAAGGCAAGTAACCGATGGTCCATTAAGAAAGCGGAATGCACTCTGAGAGAAGGAATGCGTAGCAGGGGGAGGCAAAGTGTCTCGTTCGGAGGTAAGAATAAGATATCTGCGGAAATAGTTAGGCCGTAGCTTGCTCATGCCACGACTAAGCAGAGATTAATGAAAGTGTGGGGCTGGCCTAAAAAATTGTATAATAAAGAGCCCTAGCCTGCTCCGCTGAAAGCACAGCAGGCTTAATTTAATCAAAACATAAAAGAATCCGTCCAAGGAAGGACAATTGGTCCTTTTGCACCCGCAGGCGAAAAATATAAATGAATGTGAGAAAATGCTATAAGTAGCAGCAAAACCTGGACAGGCAGTAGCTTGGCTGGCAGTGTGGCAGACCAGACCGGCTGTGTAGAAATCGGAAATGAAATAAATCGGTACAAAACACGTCCCCAGAGGCCGTATTCTATAAGCTGTCCATTTTACATTCTCCATTTCGCGTCCATTCGGTCCTCTGTCAGTGGTCTCTGAGATATGTCCGCGGCTTTCAAACATCTGTGGCAAGTGACCCAGCCATTGGGCGGTTGGTGACCGGACCTAACCATTGGCTTAAATTGGATGCAATACGCAGCCAATGGTGAGCTGCATCGCAGCGCTCTGTAAACAGCAGGAGACCGGACGTCAGAAGCCGTGCTGTACGGGAAAATGTGACAGCGGCATGGCAGTACACGTAATGTATTCGATGGTTTTCCTGGGCTTTGCGCTCATTAGTCGAGTTTCAATCGGTGCTCACCAAAACTGCTTCGGTAGTTGTGGAGGAGCTCACCGCTTCGTAACCTATGGGCTCTGGTTCTTCTTTTTATCTTTTCGTCCCAACGGTTCAGCGAGAACATGCTAAAAATGATTTCGAGTTATAGCCCAGTGTAACGATGTCTGCTTGCTTCCATCAAAGGGGTTGTCAAGTGCTGCTGTTACCAGCGTCATTTCAATTCATCGAACAGTATATATAGATTAAAAGCTGTAGCTCCCAAAAGGGAGTACGCCCGGTATTTATTTGCAAAGTAGTAGTCTAATGTCTTCATTACTTACTTTTTTAAAACATGCGAGGTGTATCAGTGTAGGAATAAAAAAAAAGCCTTAGGAGGGCGGAGGGTGCTGCTTGTTACTCCTAGATCAACGTTTCACGAAGAGAAGTTGCATTCGGCGAGGACAAGTGTCCTTGCCGAAACGTCGAGATTTACCGCACCGTCGTTTACCGTCGTTCGTTTACCGCACCCAAGCATGTCAGAGAGTTCGTCTCCTCTGCAAGACGTCAAAAAATTCACAACCTTTTTAGCTATGCACAGTTAGACCAAATGCAGTACTGCATAACTGCTCGTTCTAGGGGAACGTATATCGTTGTGACCTGAGGTCATATAACCAATAGTTTAATACTGTGTTCTGGTTTCTCAAGTGAGGCTTTTCGGTGACACTGAAAGCAGCAGATTTCGTGATAGACATTGCATCTTTGCAAATACACTGCAAGCAATTCCTGACGTCAGAAGACTGGGGAACTACGCTAGCTATAGTTAATCGGCTGGCTAAAATCTAATAGTTATTCTTTTTTATCTTACATTTAGGTCCTTCATGGTAATTAATAAAATGCAGCTGGCCATTAGTAATAACTGTACCATTTTTAAGATTTTTAAAAACGTGATTCTGCTCGCTATGCGGGGCAACAAATTCTTGTCCTTTCGTCGTATCAAACCGAAAGAGAGCGGCTGAGGAGCGCAGCAAATTCCTTACTCTTATTAATGGTCATCAACAGCAGCAACCCAGTTTTGTCTACTGCTAGAGAGAATCTCCCTCCGGCTTACATTTAACCCTGTCCTGTGCAGCCAGCCTATCCCTCTAAACTTTATAATCTCGTCTGCCCATCTGGCTCTCTGCCACCTCCTTCCAACGTTTACTTTCTATTGGATTACGCTCCATTACCCCAAGAAACCATCTGCTATCAGCAATGCATGGCTTGCCCATGTCCAGCTGTTCTTGATTATTGATACCCCAGCGACGGTATACAGGTATTCCATCCGCCTCACATGTTGGAGGCCCATGGTTCGAATCTCGATGCCGCCGCAATTATCGACCGGTAAAAAAAGGAAACGAAATCCCGAGTATTTGAGGAATTGAGCAAGCAGGCCTGGGATGCCGCCTTGACCCCGGTGAACTGAGCCGACAGACAGTGAGGCTATGCTAGCCAAGGTTCAACCACACCGGTCTTGCTGAGGGAACAAAGACTCTCCCCTCACCAGAGAAGGAGGTGGCCACATTGGTGAAGTACTCGGCCATCCCTCCTAAATGAAAATACTGATTAACCCCCGGCAAAATCTTTGGATTCTTTTTAAAACATATACCTCAAGCGCAGCACTCCGCTAAAGGCGAGGAGAACAAGCGCCGTTATCTCGTATAAAGTGCCGTAAAAGCAATGAATACTTTTCATTTCCCCGGTTAATGCGCTTGCACACTGAAGTCTTCGACCGTTTCTTGAGTGTTAATAACAAAAATGTTTGTGTCAGCATGTTCATCAGTGGCACTCATCGAAAATGTGCCTTTAGGCGAAACATAGTTTAACGATGCATAGCAAAATCTGCGTCGCAATTAGTATGCCGCCGGGCATGCAGGCCCTTTCAGACCAACAGACGAAAGAGCTAAAGTGGGAGAACCAACGCTGCGCAGTTTCCTTAGGTATTATTGATCACCCTTCGATCAGCGCAGTTTCCCAAGACACGTACTTGCAATAAAGACCCAGCACGTGCCTTTCCATCTTGCAGGCGACGCGTGCGGCCGGTAAATACCCGCTGGTTCAAGATCCCCGATTCTTCGCGTATACGCGGGAAGCTTCGACGTAAATTAAACAGGGCCTATCGGCTTCGCTGCGCCTACTTCATCTGGCATGGCAGGCGTTGTGCAAGCGTTATTTCTGAGTAATTCTCTGCTGGTGCCACCTCTCGGATCTAATCAGCGTGACCAGAGTTCATGAGAGAATTGCAGCTGTCAACCGGCCGCCGAACAATATGCGAGCGTTCCGGAGCGCCCGCGTTCACCCCCACATAACTTTTCGGCAATAACGGCTACGCGATGGGCGAGAAAAGTTACCGCCACTGCCGAGTCAAACCAGCAAGTCGCTGTTGTCTAGCGAGAACTCGGGCGACCACGTTCTGTGCCTATAGGTTCGCCTGTCTTGGCGACTCGCGGAAACCGACACTGGGGGTTCATTACCTTAACTCCTATCCCATGTGAGGCACGAGTCTGAATCCCTTTGATAAAGACGAAAGCCGGAGGAAGGACTTCGACGAGCCTAACCTAATCTGCAGCTTTCGCCTTTGGTTGGGGCAGCCTCTACTTCCTCGGTAACTTTCATGCTGTCGTGGCTAATGCTGGAACGGCGCTAAATTGTCTCGTCTGAGAGAAGCGCACCGTACCAACAAATACCGCGGTGCTTCGTCTAGCGTACACATTTTCTTCACGAGACCGTTGTCATACAAAGAATTCGCCTGCTATAATGGTAGTGCCGTGTGGAAAATGGGAACGCCAGAGTGAAGGCTACTGATCATTTATCCACATTAAAGCGACACTCAAGAGAAACAGAAGTTGGCCTATATCGAGAGAGTACCGCATTCTACTCACACTGAGGTCACCCCTACACAAAAATGTTCTATGGTGCAATAACATCATACATGTTTTGTCATAGACGTCATAGTTATCATAAGATATCCTACAGAATGCATTATAATGTAGTACATTGTATAAAATTCGCATATTTTTATGACGTTTAATGATAAAGCTTGTATGAGGTCATTGTATCATACAGCTTCTTTCACTAGGGACTCGTCTGAAAACGAAGCTTGTGTAAGGTAGAAAATAAAACAAAAGTGAAATCCAGGTGTCACCATCATCGGGCGATTCGCGGGTAAAATTAAAAGCAAAAAATAAAAGACTCCGCGGGAGGCGCTACGCCCCCATTACTTCGATACTGTGGCAACCCGTCCTTTTCGGTAAGGACGTCCCGAATTTGAATCGACTGGCGGGAGGAGTTTAAAATCCAATTTTGTCGCCTATAAATGCGTCTTTTTCTGCTTGGCAAACGTCAACATATCCGGGAAGAGCCAAAGATTCAACTTTTAGCTGAGAACATTACGTGGATGTAAATGTGATCAGTGTTTCTACAAATTTAGAAATGTCGAAGTATTTTGCCCTAGCGTTGAAACAATACTTACTGAGAATCAAAAGTCTCCCAATAACGAAGTACGCTTACACGCTCGCCTTGATAAGATACCTGCCCATTCTCCTTTTCTCGTGCACACGAACACGACCTTAGGCCGAACACTTTACGTATGCAGTCACCGTAACGATGATATCTTGCGCTCAATTTTTCGAGATCAAAATACCGGTGGCAAATGTGAGTCCGAAAGTTGAAACTAACTAGGGCACTTTCGTAACTTCACATCTTAAGCTCAGTTTGAAAAAAAAAATGTTATAGCAGTAGCTTTCGAAACACTGCCCGTAGACTGTCCCGATAAGTCGGTAGGCCTGCTGCTTTAAATAACTGGCTTTACGCACTGCTTCTAATATGATGTAGCAGTTACAGGTTTTCTTTTTTTTTTTGCCTACTTATGTGTATTATTGCGGACAAGAAATGAACTGGTCATGATCTCAAATACAAGATAAATATGCTTTCTCATCGTTTCCCTTCACCAAGTACGAAGAAAACCATTGAAGAAGGATGGATAGCTGGGCGAGATGGTAATAGTAGTCCTTTGTGAGTGGTACAGCGCTCGTCTAGTTTCGTCTTCTACATTGCCTGCCGTCGGTTTCGAGCTCAACCACCCGCAACTAGCTATGACGAATATCGCTCACAGTGGACGAAACATGGCTACTTATGAGAAAACGACACATAGTGTTCGGATGCAGAAACCGTCGCAACCAACTCCGTATGGAGCGACGCAGGAGACTTAACCGATGAACATGGCAGGGAGGAGAAGTAGGAGAGGAATTAAAAGTTGATAAGACGCCCATTTGTACACAGCTGAAAACTAAACGACACATACTTCCGTCCGGCGAAATGAATTTCTCGATTTTAAATACGCGTGAAATTTCGTTAAGTTGAGGAAGAGAAAGGAAATTGCGCACTATTACCATGGACTCCTGAGATTGACCATCAACATGTACGAAAGCCTGTCGAACATACAAGGTGTTTCAGGGAAGGCTTTAAGTAATTCTCAAAGATAGGCTTTTCAGGTGAAAACATGGCTTTTTCGGCATAGGCGGGCACCAGAAAACGGGTGAATCGTATTAAGTAGCAAGCTGGTTAACTAATGTTTTAACAATTAGCGTTTTAACTGTTAGAGTTAAGCTTCTAGTTGCAATTAGATATTTGTAGCCGGTCGTTAATAATAACCATATCAGTTTTTAGAATCTCAAAAACTAAATTAACCTTGACGATGTGGCTTGACAATTTTTTTTTTTTCACTCGTTACATGCACTGGAAAAATTTCCTTGCGTGCATGCTTTTCGAAACCACATGTATTTTTGCACGACGTAGCGAAATTTTGTCGAGCCACAGCGCCGAGGATAACGGCGTTTTCGAAATTGTAAAAACTGATGTGGTTATTACTAACGACAGGCTACACATCTCTAATTGCAACCACTTGCCTAGCTGTGATAGTTAAAAAGATAATTATCAGGAATCATTTAATCAGCATACTATTTAAAACAATTCACTGGCTTTCCGGTACCCGCCAACACTGGTAATACTATGCCGCAAAGCCATATTTTTACCCCAAAAAGCCTATTTTTGAAAATTACTAAGAGTCTTCCCTGAAACACATAGTATATATGTGTGTGCTCAGCTGTGGATCTCTCAACTTTCAGTAAGCATTTTTTTTTAAGCAGCAGGTTGTGTTGGCATCTGTGTGGTGAGCGATGGCTCTCAAATTGCCCTCAGATAGCATCTTCTAGTTTTGAAGAAAGTTGAAAAAGCGTGGTTGAGCCCTCTCCGGTTGATTTGTATTTATTGCTATTCAGCGGTTAGTCCACCGTTAGCCTCTTGCCCAGAGGTTAGTCTGTTCGACTTGCGCACACCATACAACAACCTCGCTGCGGTTCGTATATAGCGCCGGATAAAATTTTGCGGGACGCGGGTACGCCGAAAAAAAAATTATGCATGGTAATGTAAGGCAGCCCACAGAAAACCCTGGAAGCATGGTGGATACGCATGTTTCATCCTCTGGAACGAATATCAGCTAACTGAGCAAGGAGGCAACGCCGCAGTAACTTTTTCTTTTTTTCACATTCGCATTTCGGAATTTTTTTCCCGAGACTGCACGTCCACTGGCTAACAGCGCGTTTTCGGGCCCAAGGTTGATTTCATTCGCTGCTTGATCATTTGTGCTCTTTCCAAGCGTAAGGGTGTCTGCGCTTGCAGGCAGTCGAGCTAGTGCCTATGTGAAGTATATGCCCTAAGCGTCTTGCTTTTATGGAAAGCTGCGTGGCTCGCTATGCATCGCCACGCTCCAAACGTTTTCCATTTGAGAGTAACTCCCGTCCTCGTCCATCAAAAACTTAGGACTTCTGTCAACGCTACTACACGGATTAGAAGGAAACCCCCTTTGTTCTTTACGCAAGTACATCCAGTTTCAATCTTACAAATGACTATAGTTGTAAACAAGCTCAGTTTACATCCAACCACAACAGTCAGCAATTCAGTCTTGCAGGTCGCAATTCTGTTTTCAGCATGCACGCACGAGCAACAAGAGAAAATGCAATCTCGGATGGTTCCGTAGCTGGTGAAGGTTTGGCGCCGGGTGTAGGCATACTTTACTTTTCGCGCAAACTGGAATACGCTTTTGCACATTCCCACGCAAATCCGATCCCCGTCGCAAAATTTGCACAGGCGAAGTACGTTTTCACGTAACAGAGTAAATCAAATCAACCAACACCTGAACTCGGTTATATGCCTTGAAAAGAAAAGCGCATAACTTTCTTGATGTCTCCAACATTCCATGTCCCTCACCAGATGCGTAGCAGAAACAGCGATAGCTACTGATATCAACGTAACAATACGGCGTACAAGAAGGCTTGAGAAGTCGCAGAAAATGAAGTAAGGCAGTGGAATCGCCCCCGGTTTGGAAACCCGAGCTCCGCATCTATGTGATTACACGGCAATTTCGCAATCATGTCAAAGTGGATTAGACTAATGAAACATTAAACAGGGAACCGATCCCCTGGATAGGTCTTTGAAAGGGTACTATTCATTTCCCAGATGCATTCACACTTAACATTGTTAGACCTGTACGGAACTCAGTTTTCCGAGTTCTGCCCTCTCGTCCTTTGTCCTCTTTGCCTGCCTTCATTTGCCCGCCGTAAACGTTACGGCTGTGTCCGCAGGGTGAAATGCTCTCTGCTTATTTTCTGCTTTCCATTACAGAAAGCACAAAGAGTCTGCTTGAGTTGTGCGGTGCGCCACAGAACAAACCGCGAAGGTGTAGTTGAGCCTCTGTCTTGTGTCTTAGGCTAAGTGTGCCGGATGTCTCGGCGAAGATTTTAGGTTAGGAAGAAAAAAGGCTTGTCAAGGCCAATTTGCAGAAGTCGGATGGTAGTAGTGTACGTCAGAGTAGGTACTCCCGCACGTACTACTGAAGTACATATATAGCATTTAATCTACCTGAAGAGTGCACATAAATTCAATGCTTTAATTATTTATGTATTTAGAAATACTGTCAATCCCTTGCGGAATTTTTACAGGCAGGGCACAAAGCACATACAAAGGGTCAGACAATATTTAAAAGAATGTTTAACAGCAAGAACAGTCATTTGTAAGCGAAAAAAAATGTAGTCAGACGCAAAGGAAGAACGATAGCGTTCAATGTACATTATTAACCACAATGAAGTGCTGTTAGACAAGAAAATACAACATCAATAATGACTGAAAGAAATTATTGACACGTATCAATAAAAAGTTACAGTGAAAAGACATATCAGTGAAAATATATAAATTGTGTATAACAATGAAAGAAGGATTTAGTCCAATTTCCAAATCATTCATGTATATTGACGAAGAATATGTGCAGATAAAGTTCCAGTGTTTATGCGCAAAAAATCCTCCACTAGGTTAACAAATTCATCCAGTGTTGAACTGTGCGCAATTTATGCTTTCAGGCTGTTCCAATCCACAATTGCATGTAAAAAAAAAATTGATGTTGCAAACAGTCAGATTGACATGAAAATTCATTTAAAATCAAAGAATATTTATGGCCTATGAGTCTTGTATCTGCGATGGCGATGTACTTTGAATTATCTATGCTAAAATGGCGATGCACGAGTTGGTACAAATATTCCAGTCTTGCTAGTGCAGTGCGTTTTTCCCGGCTCAGCATACCAGCTTTATTAAGTAGGTGAGCTGTCGAGTCAGACATTTTATGTTTGTTAAACACATCTGATTGCCTTAATTTGCATCTCTTCCAGTTTTTTCGTGTTTCGTTTAGTTTCCGGGAATCACACAACGTTAGCATATTGTATTGTTGATCTTATGAAGGCACTGTAAGCTGGCATTTTACTCGCGTACAACGCTGGAAGCTCATTGGAAGGGTACTGTGCGCCTGACCCGGCCGGAATGAGTGCCGCGGCGGAGCACGTTTTGTTGGAATCTGTCGACGATGGCGTGTCCTGGGCAGCACCTCGTATATGGAGGATTGCTCGGGCTGACTGACGGCTGGGTGCGAAGTCCGAGGCAGGCCGCTGTGCCCACCGAAGAGTACATTCTTCAGTATCTCCGATCATCCGGCATGCGATGCGATCGCCAGCTAAGCAAGGGCCGCTGCTTCAAAGATGAAGGCTTAATTCATAACTTAATGTTCAATGAAATATCCCCGATCAGTGAGGTTGGCGTTTTTCGCTGTGTATGCCTGCCATCAATAAAAGGTGGATACTTCATCGTGCACGCCGTAGCACAGAAAACGACTGCGGACATCACCGAGGCTCACTGCCATTGCCGGCCGGATAAGTGAATTTTCTTGGTATTGTGTAGTCATGGACGACTAGCAATTTGATAATCTGCTTGACTTGCGTTCTACAGTATTACAATCATTTCGCATTTGTTGGCGGTAGTGCTGTTTAGCTTTATCAAATCGCGCTGCAGCCTGTAGTTGCATGGAGGCCGATCTGCATACAGTCGCGATATTGAATGTGCAGCCTCGTATGTGCTTGGTAGTGCGCGATTCCAGTTTGCAGTGTTTTGTTGTAGGAGCAGATGAAATGGCGACATTTTTGCCTCGAGTGTGCGCTATTTTTTCTTCCGTTCAACCGCCCGCCCCTCCGTAGGAATCCGTTCGGATGTGCGCGCTGCAAAACTTTTGGAGATAACTTTAATATGTCCGATTCAGTTTATGCCCTACCCGGATACTAACGTAAACCCATTTCTGGTGACGAACTGGAAGCGTGTGAGGCTACCGCCGCCATGCACCTTTGCTTGTTTCTTGAAAAACAGTTGCCTGCGATGAGCGCACGCCATGGTATTGATACGTGGACTTAAACGTCTGACACATGGGCTGTGTGGAACGCTTCAGTGGAGGGCTTCGCATTAATATATGCGACCTGGACTTATTTCACGTTCATTGACATAGACAGCACACTAGTGCTTTTATATTTCGCCTCCACTGAAATGCGGCTGTCGTGATCTGCATCGAAACCGTGATCTTGAGATCAGCGACCGGAAGTCTGGGTGCCGGGGTGATATCCGAGGCCTTCCTGCCCATAAATAAAATATTTCGTGATAGGCTGCACACGCATTTAACCACAGCACCTCGTCCGTACCTATCACATATTGCTTCCCGCATACTCTTGACGTGCTTGACGTCGCCCAAAGGCGGCCACGAACGTCGAGCCGGCGAACTACTTTTGTCCACGCTTCGCGTCGAAGGCAGTCCCGGGAAGCGTTCAGGAAGCGAAAAAATCCGACTTTTCTTCCCTTTACATATTGGGTTTTGCAGCCGTATGCAACACAAGTCGTATGCATCGCCAAATGCGCCGCGCTGAACGCCCGACGGCTGCAGCAACGCACCCCGCGTAGGAATCCGGTTTGTTTACACTTCCAGTATGTTTCGCGACACCGCCGCCAGGGGATGGGCGCATGCGCAGTCGCATCGTGAAAAAGGCGGATTCGGAGACGACGCCTTAGGAAAAGTGACTTTCGTGTAGCAGCTGCTGTGGCGTTCTTTACGTGCGAGTCCCCTGTGAGGTTGTGCGGGAGTATCAAGCCTGTGTATATGCGTTCCTTGACTGGGGTGCGTAGAGTACTGCTTGCGCTGCATGGAAAATACAGGCTCTGTTTTTTTTTGTTATTGGCATGAAAGCGCATTTGTTATCATTTAGTATCATTTGCCCCTCCGTACACCACTCTGACACAATTTCCAGTGCGCTGTTTAGAGCGACAGAGGAATATTCAGAGGAATCAATCTCACTGTTAAGGATGCAGTAATCTACGAAAAGCCTGATATTTACATTCATATTTATCGCAAGGTCATTTATAAAGATAAGAAATAATAATGCTGCCAACTTGCAACCTTGCGGTACCCCTGAGGTAACAGGTACTGTTAGTGAGTTCTGGTTATTTGCTTGTACAAAGTGATAGCGATTTGTTAGGGAATCCTGAATCCAATCCGCAATAAAGTTATCACCTAATGTGGAATTCAACGTCTTGGTTAGTTTTAGATGAGAAACGCGATCGAGAGCTATCAAAAAATCTAAAAATATGGACCTATTTGTTTCTGGTCAAGGGAATACATTAGCTCCAGTAGTTGGGAGACAGTTGATAGCCCCTTTCGTAAACCATGCTAAAAAGGTGATAAGAAATGTTCGCGTTCAAGATATGTGTTTAAATTTTTCAGTACTATGTGTTCTAGAAGTTTGCAGACTGTACAAGTCAGTGATATTGGCCTAAAGTTAGTAACGTCACCTTTGCTACCATACTAGTGAATAGGATTGTTCTTTGCTGTTTCCCGTTCTCTTGGTAATTAATCACTGTTAAAGATTTGTTAAACAATACGCATAAGTATTTCGCAACCCACTGAGAGTACCTTTCGAGGAAAATATTAGGTATATTATAAGGCTCCATCCCTTTCTCAACATCAAGCATTTGTAGAAGATTTAGCGACCTCAATTCGGTTACTCAGAGTCAAAACGGGACAAAATGTGGGCGGCTACCAACATCTGTCGTAAAAACGGATTGAAAGTAGCTGTTAAGCTTGTTTGCTCTAGTCTGACTGTCTTCCTCGGTGGCGCAGTTTGATTTTTTTTTTCGGGGGGGGGGGGGGGGGGGGTAGGTATTCCCAGAACTTTTTCGGGGAACTTTTTTAAGAAATTGGGAAGGGTGTGGACAAAAATTTTGACATGGGATGCAGTTTCAAAGACTTTCTGAGACGTTTAACCCTGCGTTTAGCGCGAATGATATCCCGTGTCACCCACAGGCTGTGTGTTTTAGGCACTTTTGTTTTGATTGCTACGTAGTTTCAGACACAGAATGATACGATATCTTTGAACACGCGCCATACTGTCTCTATGTGAGTGTGAATGCCCCTTGGTAGTTCTTGGAATGTTGCAAGAGCGAAAGTAAGGTGGTCTAAAATGCTACTATCGTCGGCGCTGCATGAGCCGCAACAGTACAGAAAGCGGTTTTATTGTCTGATAGGCCATTGGTTCTCGTTTCAGGTTGAAAATGTTCGCTAAGAAAGACAAGGTCCAGAATATTTATTGTGCATCCTTGTATACGTGTCGCCTTTTGCACGACTTGGCGTAAAGTGAAGTTTACCATTGCGTCTAAGATAACTTGCGAGCCTGCAAATTGATACTCATTGGTCCGCCAATTTACAACCTAGAGGTATAAACCGCCGAGCAGGATTAGTCTGGTGCCCTGAACCTGGTTTTGGAAGTAAGTTAAAAGAGAATTCATAATATCGGAGTCAGACGATGGCATGCGATCGATGTAACCTGCAGTGATAGGAGGACGAAATGCTGTTCTGCAAATGATTGCTTCGGCGCCTTGAACGTCTTGACTTTAAAGCGAAAGCGAAGTAACAGATATAGTTAACCTTCTTCAAAATGATAGTGTTTACAGTGCTGATGGTATACTAACCCATCCGATTAACATGCTTGCCGATGTAGCAGCTTGCTATTAATCAATATTATAAACTTGATGCTAAAGCTTAGTCACTTCCCTCAATAAATAAACGTTGTCAGACTTACAGTAGTTCACAAGGGGCAATAATAATGACTAAAATAATTACATAATGATTTCTCTCTCATAGGTTTCCGGAAAAGGGTCGCAGCACGTGATTAATAAACGGGCATATCAATATGTTGACCGAATGGGAAGAATTACTCTGCAACACTTTGGCTTTCAACAAAAACAACACTGAATCTTCCTTAGTGGACCATTTGATTCAGTCACACACAACACATTAATTTGATTATTGAACCACTAACATTGAATATGGAGCGTCTGACCTCTTTTACCGGGCGTCCCAGCTAAATGTAGCCAAACTTTTAAAAAAGGCGAAGTGTCCTAGTCCAGCGAAACCCACTGAGGGTTGTTCATAGTCGCGTGGCCTAGTCTTGAGTATTTTTTTCGCCTTTCAAAGTTAAAGAGTGAGTTAAGTTTAATTAGCTAACTTTCTAATTATTGACTTCAGGAAGAAAGAGTCAATGAAAAAGTTTTAGATCGTCTCGGAAAACCGCTAGTAGGGCTGTTTCCGTGAAGTTACGATTTACGTAGCTTCATTTATTGGCCTTAAAAGAAAGTTATTACGTGACCAGCTGCTCGTTCACTTCTCTGCCCCAGTGTGCACCCAAAGTGTCATCGAGGAGAGGACTTCAGAAAAACCGTATTTTATTCTTTGAGGCGCGTCTGGGGACGTTGAAGTGGCACAGTTGTCATGTGGCAGCTTTTTTTTTATTGTGCGGGTTATGGTTAAAGGCCGTTAAAAAAACTACTTTACGTAAATATTACTTTCCTGCTAATGTCTCAGTAAGCTGTTTCTCAAAGCGATCTACAACTTTTCCATTGACACTTTGTTCCTCAAGTCAATAATTAAAAAGTTAGTTAATTAAGCTTAACTAATTAGTCAACCTTGAAGAACGAAAAATACTGCAGACTAGGTCACGCGACTCTAAACAACCCTCATTTGGTTTCAGACGGCTAGGACATCCCGTGTTTTTTAAAAGCTTGGTTACATTTAGCTGGGACACCTGGTATATAGCTACCTGACTAACCAGCTACACCTACAGTTTTCTATGGCAGTCTTTACTTGATGCGAACGACGGACGAACTTTAAAAGAAATATTTTACAACGTATCGGAAGAGTGGACCATTGCCTTCAATATTTCCATGTAAGTACCTTACAATATTCCCATCCATAACACATCTGACTCTCGCTTACTTCAAGACGACCTTAAACGTGTTGAAGCCTGGTGCAACATTTGGTTAATGTCCTTAAACACTAATAAAACGTCATTGCTTTCTTTCCATCGGCGCCAAAACTATCAACCCTTCAAGTATGAAATAAGTGCATCTGAAATAGCATCTGTTCAATCGTATAAATATCTCGGCATCACATTTTCTAACACACTTAATTGGTCAGCGCACATAACAAACATAACAAACGAAGCCAATCGCACTCTTGGCTTCCTCCGTAGGAACTTGCGACTCGCTTCTGCTTCAATTGAAACATTAACATACTTCACATTTGTCCGGCCGAAGTTGGAGTACGCATGCTCAGTCTGGGACCCTCATCAATCTAACCTTTCGAACACCCTCGAATCAGTTCAGAATCACGCAGCTAGATTTATTTTTTCGGACTACTCGTATCACACCAGCTTCACTGCACTTAAATCTGAGGCTAATCTTACTAATCTCGAGTCCAGACGTTGCATCTTTAGGCTCTGCCTCTTTCATAAATTTTATCACAGCCAACTTGATGTTTCAGCTATCTTGCCAGCTCATCGCTTATCAAGCCGTACTAACCATCCCAAAGCAGTCTACCCTCCCCCAGCACAGACTACAGCTCGTCATAGCTCATTCTTCGTGCAAATTGCTCGAGACTGGAACAGCCTGCCAATCGACTCCGTGCACCACTCCGATCCACTGCACTTCAAGGCTGCCATCCAATCTCTCATTAGTGAAACATTCAGCCCATCCCTCATGTAACACCCCATTCCTGGGGCATTTGAGGTATTAATAATAAATATTCCACATTGAAACAGACAGTTGAGCTAGCTGGTACACTTTCTTTTACTACAAAACAGCGCAGTCGTAGCGCTGTTTTTGCAGTAAAATTATTTCACAGTTTCCTCACAATAAAAACTGATGGCCATGAATCCTGTACTTTATTGGAAGATGTGGTATTCAACAAAGTCATTAAAGTCGATCCGAGAGAGTAAAGTGGCGAGAACAGTGCCTTGAGGCACTCGTCAATGGAGGAACATAGGTCATTAATAAATAATGCTAGTTGGGTTTCGCAAGATAGTCCGTGCAGAAAAGCATGTCAATAGGGTGGAAGAAATTGATAGATGCTAAGAATTAAATTGTGCTAGAGTAGATTACATGTTCCATTAACCTGCGAGCAAATTGGAAGCTTGTACGTAAAGAAGAAAATGCATCATTTTTAGGCGCCGAAATGATCTTACCCACTTTCCAATCGGCCGGCCCCAGTTCATATTACAGAAACTGCCGAAATATGTGAGACAAAATCACACCTGCGACATATTTAGTGTTTTTTTTATTATTGAAGAGTTAATTCTATAGATGTCAGCTGATGACGTGGGCTAGAGTGACTCCACGAGCTTCATAATGTCATGAGGCTCCAACGTGATGCTAGGCATGGTCAGGTTAAGTAACTTCAGGTGCGTCGTCATCCCATTCCTGAGTAAATACCGCAAAGAAAGGGCGGTTAAGCAATTCGGAAGCTTCATCACGAACTTTGTAGTCATGTGAGTCAAATATTGGGCGATTCTTCGATATATTGCCTTTAATTTTGTCACATGAACATCGAGTACGTATATTTAGTTCTTCTGCTTCCACTATACTCGGTGTTTGTTGCTTCCTGCAGATTCGCGCAAATTTTTGAAAACAATGCGAAGTTAAACGGGCGTATTTTGTTGTTACCGGAAAAGCGGACCGTAATCTGATTTGAAAGTACCTTTACCAGCTCCTTGTTTTTTTTTTGTTTTCATCAAACAACCTTACATCGAATAAAAACAAAATAAAAACAATAGTTTATTTTTTCTAGTAGTGTAACTTGCAGTGGCTGTCAGAAAACTGGGAATATGGTAACTGAGCTGGCTGTTTGGGGTTGTTGGTCTGTGATCATGGTTAATGAATGCAGCGCTTCAAAAACGAGGACAAACAAATAAATTGAGTCGTTAATCAGCGAAGTTAAGAAGTTAAGTCAGCTCCTGTCCTGTAAGCTTCTTCTTTTGTCCTCGTTTTCGTCGCGCTGCATTCATTAACCATGGCAATATAGGTATGCTATTTCTTACTCTGCTGGACTAAAATCGACTGTGTTAGTCTTTAACCGTTAGCTCAACACAGACGCCTCACTGCAAAGGTAGGTTTGTAGCTAGCCGTTTGTAATATTAGTATTACCTTCTTATAATTCAAAAACGCAATTTTTTTGCGCTACGGCGCAAAGAATTCTGGCTGCGTGTACGCCTGAAAGCTTAACCGGGTAGCGGAAGAGAGCCCGCAGCTTCGCTCACGAGGAGGCGTCACCTATTCCGTGACCTTTTCTGTGGCACTCGGGATTGAGCGGTGATCAACACTCGGCCACGCATCTGCTGGCACCCTAACACGCAGCCAAGGCGATAAGAAGCCTCGGACAGGTGATGCCAGTTTACGTGGGCCTTGTCACAAAGCCGTAATCTTTGCAGCAAATTCGCAATCAGACGAGTAGTAGACGGAGAGTGCTAACACTGGTATGCGGCTGCGACATTGATCTCGTGTACCGTGAAGCAGACGCCTGAAAAAAAAATAAGCAAAAAGTGCCTGCAAGAGCAAAACTGCGCGGACCAAGCTGGACTCGCGATTCCTGTCAGTCGGCTCGAACTGCGCAGTAGCTGTGCTCAGGTGAAAAGTTCCTCGCTCCGTGAAGGCTGTGACTAACGAGCGCCTCAGACGGTGGACGACCGCAACCAGTCCGCAGTGGGATGGTCTCCAAGCACGCCTACGTCTGCAAGCTCGAAAGGTAATAAGAACAAGAAAAAGAAAAGGAAGCGCTTCCGCGACGCAGTCGTATGGGCGCTAATTTGGCCTTAAATCACTCTCAATTAGTCCCTGCACGGGCTGTCTCTGCCGCCACGCGAAATGCGGGGAATGAAGGGAAACACAGTTTGCAGTAGCTACCGACCGACCGCGTTCATTAAAAGCGCATGTATTATTTTCTTCCCTTTAACGTTCTCTCGCCTCGCAGAAGGGCGCAAACCCCGACTTCCACGCGCTTTATCGAGCAGCGGTAATGTTCTTGCTCTGAAGCTGCTCGACACGCAGCCGCAACTTGTTATACTTATCAGGGAACGAAAGTAATAAGAGCCAGAAGGGCCTAGTCGTGCAGTTAACGCAGCCACCAAGAGCTCGCGAAATTAAGAAGTGGCTTCTTTCTTAACCACTTATCCCAAACGTGATGGTTTGGTTTGGTTTGGTTTATAGGGTTTAACGTCCCAAAGCGACTAAGGCTATGAGAGACGCCGTAGTGGAGGGCTCCGGAAATTTCGACCACGTGAGGCGAGAGACTAATGTTAATATTTTTCATGTAGTAACGAATTAATTTTGCCGAATCCCCGCTTATGGAACCTCATGACTTTCTTTTCAATATCTTTTGTTTTATGTTTTTGATATTTTCGGAATTCCAGTAATTAGAATTAATGAAGGAGCTAAACCACTCAAGAGTTAACCATTTCTTTTTTTCTTCGCATGTATCAGCGCCATGCTACTTTTTTAAGCAGATAGAACGACGCCAGGCAGCCGATACTTTTAATGTTGCTCCTTTGATAAGCCGGCCGACTGCACTGAAATCGGTCCACTCGCGTACGACGCGGTTACCGTACGACGCGGTTGACTGCAAAGAGGCTAACTAATTTTTTACATTCTGTAAATTCTTTAACAAATATAACTGGAATACCTCGAAACAGGTAAGCGGGAATCTCCCTTTTACTTCTTTGAGGTAAGTCAGACCGCTTCCCGTGACCACCATGGCAACAGTTTAAAAATATTTCTAAGAGCATGTACAGCCCGGCATTATGCGAAACATGACCCTGGCCCGAGCTACCTGAGCCCGATCCCTTCAGCACAGAAGCAATCGTGTGTGGCGTCACACTTATCCTTCTCTCGGGCTTTCACAACGTCCGTGTACGGCAAGAGAAGGCGCCTCGTGTCCCAGACATGTATTTCAACCGCGACTGTCGCTCACCCGATCCCTGTTCATTTTGAAAGAAACTCAAAATGCGGCCACACTTCGGTTTTGTGCGCAGTAATGCGTCTAGATTAGACGAGGAGTTCATAGAAGTTGTGCGTTAGATTGCTCTTTTTTTCTTTTTTTTTTACGAAGGAAAAGTGAACGATGACGAAATCCGTTACTCGGGCGCGTCCATCGGCAATGTGGCGGAAAATACCAACCTTGCGCACGGTTCATTTGTTGACCCAAATTGTGTGTACGTTCAATAGAAAGCCACACTGCTACAAACCAGAGCTCTGGTTTCAAACATATTCTGAAAGAGTGGCATGCCTTTCTCCGTCTACGCGGCACGCGACAATTAAACCGGGTGCCCCATTTTGACCGCTGAAAACAATGAAAGGTTCGGTCCACGCGTACCGCACAATGCTATGCTCGGGGGGGGGGGGGGGGGGGGGGGGGGGGGGCGGAGCATGCGCCGGACACGTGGCGCTAAAGTGATGGGTAGCTGGGCGACAATTTTACGCTTGCTTTGAAGGCGGCAGCCCGCCTTGACATGACCAACATTTTGGCCCCTTATAAAAAGAGCCGCGATGCTCGGCATTCTACACAGCAGTTCTCGCACTGCGACGCATCGACAGCGCTACCTGTTGCCCTCCCGATCGCAGTGAGCGGAAGCAGTCGCCATGAAGGTTGCTGTAAGTACCGTGGGTTCATTTTTGTTGACGCGTTTCTAACGAATTGCGCCCATAAAACACGTTTTTTTTGTGAACCTACCTGCGTCAAGGTGACAAAAAAACAGCTTTGTTTTCAGCTCGACGCAGGGGCTGCAATCTGAATACTCATTTTCGTCGCTCTCATTAAGTATAGCATGGATAACTTTTCTTTTCAGGGCACGTACGCTGTTGATAGCAACGCACTGTTCTGTAATGCAAGTTATTTTTCTTCTCGCACCGACAAGTGCACCGTCGTTTCCCCTTATCTTGACTACAGGGAGGCTGCCTCGTATGTCCTGCAACAAAAATCCGCTGCTGTGTTCAGTTTTCTTTAGAAAGACTCGCTTGATTTTATCCGTGCGACTGCGGCCTTGATGATCTCCCGGTTCCAGAAGTACACAAAGGCAGGGAGCATTCGTTAAATTTCCTTGTACTGAAAAACGGTTCCAGTCGAACTTCGTAATGACGGCAACACGAGTGCTCCGTCTCATTCTCCACAGGTGCACAGCGCTAAGCGCCAAAAATTCGGCTCCTAATAGGCGCCATGGAATTTGTACTTGAAAGCTATGGACAACCGCTGTGAACGTGACTGTCGACGTTCCAGAGACTCGCTCGTATCCGCACCTGCGGAAGTTTTACGGCACTGCTGCAAGCCTCATTAAAATGGTCCCTGTCGGGCGGGTTCCTTAAAAAGTATACCTCGTCAGCGCAAAGACAATGAAAAGGCTCCCAAGAATTTTCTGCAGTCACTGTCATGTTGCTTGGCGTGGGGACGAAATCGTGCGTCTAGCCAAGAGTACCAATGAGGTTAGCCAAGAAAGCGAGGAAGAACTGCTCAAAACAGATAACGAACAATCGCGTGAAGGCAAAACAGCATAGTAGCAAGCGCGCTGTTTTTTGTTGTTAACTCTTAGGAGTTAACAAGAAAGATGAAAAAACATACATTCCGTGATCTTGATGCGAAGTCCATAGAGATGGCTGGAGGCTACCGCTACGTGAATGTCGGGGGTATGCATCCTGTGAATTTTGTCGCGTTTTGTGAGAGGAACTGGTATTCGGACGTCTCCAGAAAAAAATAACAGCTATTGTGACCCTGGTTCCTGTATCCTAAAATCTCCCGTGGTCTGCAGGCGAGATTGTCTTGCCTTGTCTTGTCTTGAATCACACCACCAGAACAGCAATGGTACGCTACTGCGAATAACTCCACGGTCATATGCATACCACTTCGCATTTTCAACCAACAGGCTCGTGCGTTGTCATTATAATGGCCAATTTGTATCATTAGTGCAGCTAGCTCAGTCTCTTCAAACTTTGCAAAGCACCTTTCGTGTGTGGTGCAATGCATCAGGACACCATACCCTTTTATTCTGAAACTTAAGTCAGCCCTGTGCAAACCCCATGTGCTGTCTGTCTTTGCCTCCCAGTGCCGAAAGGTCTCACGCACTCCACGCTGGACATGAATTCTTCATTGGAAACGCGCCATATAATGGTTTCCGCCGTAAAGACATCGGCCTATATCAGATCCCCACAAGGACAAAGTAGAACATTGACAATCTGCTTGTGACAATGCGCTCGCGTTTTTCCAGCACTCTGCTTTAGTTTAGTCGTGCATCGTCTGTACAGAGGCGAGCTAAAAATTTTGTGGAGGCTCTGTTTCTCTCGAACAGACAAGCGGGAGAGTTGGCTCGACATCACTGCGGTAGGCAGAGGAAATGGGAAGAGTGACAAGACAGGGACAAGATAGCGCTTGTGTTGTCAACTGTCTCATGCCTGCTCCCGCTGAGCGGCACAGTACAACTTTGGTTTCTCTCCTTGATCCGCCGCCCGAAAGGACACGCCCAATGACAACTGTCGCGTCAGCGAAAGCACCAATCACTGATCCCGCTCCAGAAGACTGAGTCACAATTTGCGCCTGTGGTACGGTATACTCAGCACTATTTTGGTAAGTGAGTGCTGAATAGTACTGCACCATTAAACTTAAAGATTGACGTGCTCTTTTCGAGACAGCTAGTGAATGTAACGGAGCACAAACACTTGCCAACGCGCGCACCACGTGCTGACTGCCCCCTTCATTTCATAACCGTCGTCCGTGTGGCTAGCTGTCAATCATTCAAAGTGTAGGGAAACGCAAGGGACAACGGACAGGGAAAGAGTACGAACGCTACACCCATGACAGAAAAAAAAACTAAGCCAAAATGCACTACAACAATTCTCGAAAGTGCTTTTGTGATCTCTCCGTTTTGTTACGTTTTTCAACGGAGCTGCATGAATGCCGTGAAGATTTGTAAAATTGCGATGGCAGTGCTCTGAACGTGTGTGAGGCTGCGGCAGAGCGTGCGCACGAGCGCGGTCGTTGTCGAGCGCATTGTGCTCTCCGCGTCTCACCACGCTGCCCTCTTCCCCAGCTCTCCATCCTGGTGCTTGTGCTGCTGGCCACCATCGTCTCTGCCGGTTACTACCATCACTATGGTCATGGCCACGGCTATGGGCACGGCGGCTACGGTCATGGCCACTACGGAGGATACGGCCACGGACACTATGGAGGATACGGCCACTACGGCGGATACGGTCACTATGGGTACGGCCGACGCTAGGCAGCTTGCCTGACGCGCCTGCGCGCTTCATGCCTTCACCGCAAGGTGGAGGGCATGAAACCGAATAAATAAGTGTTGCAGTCGCATTATGTCTTAAGTTTCTGAGTCATCCTTTTATTCCCGGCAGGGCAAATCGCGGTGGTTAACTTCAAGGCATTAAATTAGTCGGCACTATTGTAACTTACAAGAGGCCTGTAACAGAAAAGTGCTGGATACCAAGCATAATGAGAAGGCTTAGACAAGAGCCAAAATACACTTCCAAAGAAAAAAAGGAAGGTTAACAGCAGTAATTCTGGTTGTTTATCTTATTCTGCCAGGAACTGCAATATAAATTTTCATTCCCGATTCATGTTTTCTTTCTTCATTTCTTTATTGGAAGGTGCAATCCATCTGACTAATTGACGCTAAACGTCTCCTGAATAGAAATGAGCCTTTTAGCATATTTTTTCTCATTTGGTAACAAAAAGAGCTGCTGTCGCCGCAAGAAATTATTTAATAAATAAATATTTACACCAAACTGCTAAGGCGCTCTGCGCACCTGTGAATTGCTATGCTCCTGCTGTACAGGCTTCTGTATGGTCTTAACGGTGTAAGTCAAGATCGATGCGGTCGCAGGCGTACTCCCCTAAAGCTCTAGCGCTCTAGCTCTTTTGGGCGCGCAAATTAAAAGCAGCAGTAGCATTGTGCATACCAATGGGCAACATGTCACTTTTAACTGGAAGTGTGCTCTGTAAATGGTCTGTCCCAACGACGAGATTCGCTGTGCCAATCGGCAAGTCTTAGTTCTATTATAAAGAGGGAATACGGCGCTGAAAACATAGGACACAGCGAAACGACATAAACACAGAGTGCTGAACTAGCGAACATAAAGAAAAATGTTTGACTGCGCACTCTTTCTCCTCTTTATGACCATGCACCCAGCGGCCCAGTTCAGTACCTTGAATCTTACTAATCTCATGAGGATAGGTGGCCGCGAAAAAAAAAAGTCCCTTTATTTGCCAACCACGGCGCCCTAATCCCAATTTTACCTTCGACAAATTTACCTTTGATGGTGGAGACAGCCGGACACGGCTCGAGAAGTCATGTGACTATAATGACATTGCGAACCTCATACGCGCACGCCAAAAGTCGGGACAAAGACGTCTAAAGTGTGCGTACATTAAAGCTCCGTCCGCGTTGTTGTAGCCAGTGAATGTTTCCGATAAGTATGAATATCATGCGCCATAAGACTGTGTTGGTCATGCAGCGCTGTCAAATACACGTCTAGCATTGTAAGCATGCCACAATAAAGAGGGAAGGTGTGCCGCGAAAGTCTACTACTTTTGCTTCCAACCTCGTGTTTTCTTGCTCGTTAATGCTCTATACGGCTGTTACGTGGAAAGGGTTGTCGCGCCCTCACGTCTTTCAGTGGTTATAGAAATGTGAATCTCCACCGGGTAGACCAGGCGTCGCGCTATTAGCAACTTGAGGGAGCACAAAAGCAGTATGAAGAACACATATACCAAAGCACTTGCATGATCGCTGTGAAGCGAACAGGGGCCGTATTCGATAAGCTGTTCATTTTCCATTGTCCACTTCCGGTCCATTTGGTCCTCTGTGATTGGTCACTGAGGTATACCAGCGGCATTGAAGCATTGGTAGAAATGACTCTACAGCCCTAACAGACGGGACGGAATAGAAGAACATGCGCTGTTCTTCTCTTCTGTACAGTCTGTTGGCGCTGCTCAGTCAATGCCATTGACATGCACCAAACAGCCTGACTAAGCCCTCTTCTGGAATTCAAGTGCCTGTAGAAAGGGACCCGGCCATTGGGTGGTTGGCGACCGGACCTCTCCGTTGGCTGCCATTGGCGGCGATATGCAGGCAAAGGTAGGGTGCATCGGAGCGCTACGTCAACTGTAGAAGACCGGACCTAACCACTGGCTGGCATTGCCTGCGATATGCAGTCAGTGGTGAGGTCCGGGCGCCAACAACCCAGTGGCCGGGTCGTTTCAAACAGACGCTTGAAAGCCGCGAGCATATCTGATTGACCAATGGCAGACGACCAAACGGACGCGAAATGGACAATAGGAAATGGACAGCTTTCAGAATACGGCCACAGATGTGAAGGTTTTACTGAGGAAACGGACATTCTATCTAAAGACAAGCAAACATGCAGGAAACCACAAAATTAGACAGAAAAGCTCTTAAAATTCAGGAGACCAGTTCTATTAGCCAACCCTAAAATTTATATGGCGCTGCGCTAAGAAGAAGAAATACATTTGAATGACTGAGCTTTAAAAACTGTCTTTGCACATGCTCGGTTATGCCCCGTAGCCATCTGCGCAGTCTTGATTGGCTCTCTAAATTCTGTTCGTAGTTTTTCTTCCTTTTTTTCTAGAAAAGATCAGTACATAAACGCTTCGTATTTCACAAATAAAGAAAAGCGGCGACTGAGTGCACGTACCACGTGTCTTCTATGCAATCTTTCGTCTCTTTACGCGCTCCCACTTGAAAAGTGAACAATGGCTGACTCGCCCAACTGACGTTATAGTTTCCAAGGCATGTCTTAGCACATAGGAGCACGTGCTGCCCCCGGAGCAGAGAGCGGCAATGGATAAACTCGCTGTGCGTCGCGTCTCCGTCCTCAGAGGACGGAGACGAAAGTCGCGCATGGCGAGCCGTTTCGGACTTTCGGCGTGATCGAAACGGAGAAGCGTCTCTCCTTCGTTGGTCATAAGCAATCTTCCACTTTTTTCGGGATGCCGGAACGCAGATGTCCCAAGACACCCCTGGAGAATCTGGGAAGAATGCGTCCCCGCCGAAGCGATCGAAAGCTATCATCGACTGTGCACGTGAGCGGGGAATCAACGCCTGAGTCAGCGATGTGGCACAGCGGTGGGCGGGAAACCGTGACGGCCCCAGCCGCCCGAGTGGCTGGATGAATTGCGGCGTGATTGAGGCCAGACTCAAACGCTACACCGCATCGGACGGTCCAAACTTCTGGAATGACTTGTGTGCGCGGGGGTTTTCGAGCCGCCTCGACCTCGAGCTGTTCTGAAGGGAACTATCTTGTCACTTTCGCTCCTCTGTCTGAGAATACTTGGGCGTCCGGTGCGGAGTAGACCTACGTAGCTCTTAGTTTCAGCATGGTCACTATTCTGTCATGTTGGGCTGATCCTATCTTCTTCAGCGGAAAGAAAATATAAATGTGCTCGGTTATGTCATTTCCCGCGAAAGAATCCTATTTTCAAGATCCACGTCTACAGTACGGTCGGTTCTACATACCGAAATTGCGATGGGCCCACGAGAAACTACAGGATGTTGCTGGAGTGCTTTAATGCCCACCGCAATGCTCCTAATGCACGTATCTATCAGCCCTTTCTGTTGCATTTTGATGGACGAAAATGCCGACAGCTCGGCGAAAAATTGGCGCCTTTCAAGAGGTCCAAGCAGCATGTTTCGGTCACCGCGATGCTGCAACATCTCCCACAGCACTGAACTTCATTGTGTTTCTGAGGAAACACATTCTCTGTAGGCCAGCATCCTCAGGCATTTTAACCACTGCATTTATAACTGACAATAGCAGAGTAAAAAAAAATTATACACACCTACAGTGTAAGGCCGTGACTAACCTCAACGCTAATGTTACGCACGCTACTACCATTGAGGTTTAAAGCACAATAGCTTGAAAATTATAGCGCGTTAATGATGCAAAAACTGAAAAATGCCTGGAAAATGGAAGTGCGTACAGCCTCTTTTACGACTGCTCGCTACAGCTAAGGCTGTGGTAATGTCGCTGCTAACGTTAATTTCAGCAAACTACCTTGACCTATTCCGGATAATAACGGCTACTCAGACAACACAAATACTAATGTCTCGCATGCCAAGGATATCCTTAGCTTAATACCTGGATCCTAAATTAGTGTTGTACGCAGCCGCGTTACGAAAGCAGGCTTTCATCACGTGCGAAAAAATAATGTCCCCGTTCATGAGTTCTTTTTTTTTTTCGTTTATACTGAGGGCTATACATGGGAGAGTGGTCGATGGGTTAACGTCTAGAGGGGTTGAAGGACCCGTTCTCTATGGGTGGTCATTTTCTCGCTGAGCCTTTTCCATTTCTCCGCGATGAGTTCTGCAGGTGAATCGGGGAAAAAATACATACTATTCTTAATTCCTGTCTGAATGTCCAAGTCATTCTTCACGCTTCAACAAACCTTTTCTGTCTTCTTATGGGTTTGTGAACTCATTCCATTCCTAAAGTGAAACAAGCGTTCGTTCTAGAGCGCAATGCTAAAAAATAAATAAATAAACACAGCCGCGCGACACCTTTTTCGGTGCAGAATCCAAGTCGTAAAGCGTAGAATGACCTCATTATAACGCAAGTCGAGTTCGAGAGAACGCTGGCTTTTCAAAGCTACAAGAGCTCTCTATTGCCCCTTCGTGTTCGAAGGCAGAAATGTCCAAGTCATTTTCAGGGCAGCGCGGGAATGTTTGTCATTTAGCGCCGGGATGGGAAGGCAACAGCCTCAGGATATTATTTCCAGTCCCACCTCTTCCTCGCCTTCCCGAAGTTCGCTTTATGCGTAGATACACCTTCAAGAACTGTGGAACACTCTCTGCGAGATGAGTTGAGTCTTTCCTTGGACAGTTTGCTTTGCTATTTTTTTTTCGTGCAGCCCTTTGACTTTGACTTTAGGTGTGATTCGAAGCGAGAGAAGACCGTAACAGTCGTCAAGCGCAGGTGCGGCCCGAAGCCAGAGTCGGGTCTGTCATGTTAGCAGAGTGTTTGGAAGAGTGAACGCCAAACTTGCGAACTCGCCGGCAGGCTGTTTCGCCCGGGGACATCCGGCCCAATTGGGAGCTGGCGCTCCAGTGCATTTCAGAATGAAGTTCAGGGTCACGTCTGCGCGCGTGAACTTGGCGGCAGTCTTTGTAGCCACTGCCAGCAACAGAAATTATGTTCTCAACTCGAGTGGTAAGAACTTCGGTGCGGTGCGAGAGAAGGGTTTTGTTTACTCTGTCGCTCTTTATTCTTGCGAAGCCTCCAGAAAAACGGTAATACTCGCTGTCTTCCTCAGGGCGTACAGAGGCCGCCGAAAGAGGGAAGCGAGCCTAAGACCGGAGAAAAGTTCTCTTTCCGAAGACTGCAGCCGAAACATGGCTTCCCAGTTGAACGGGCGTCTCTCGTAAACAAACTTGGTAGCGAGATGCGAACGAGCGGCGCCTTGCCAATGCGTCACCTTGAAAAAACCACCCGGTAGAAGCGGGTTTCTTTGAAGTTGTGTACTTTCTTGTGATTACCTGTCAACGTACTCTGCGTTCTAAGTGCAAAACTATGCCTGATGAAAACGAGTAGACGAAACTTGGATAATTAGTAGCTCGCAGCACCTAAGTATACCGAGATTCGTTTGCGTGTGTCAGTCAAATCGAGTCGAAAGTAAACGAAACACAAGCTCCAGGTTTTAATGTGCTCAGTTCGGTCTATAAGAAATGCCGGGAGAGATTGGAACGCTTGGAGTGATTAGAATGTGGCACTGAAACGCCCTCGCATTATGGCTGCAGTATCCTGGCTAAATTTCACAAGTTTGTTCGACAGTTCATTTTGATATAACAGAACCGCGCTCACTTTTAATTTTGCACAGACACAAAATAAAACAACATATTAAACGGCATGAACGATGAAAGTCCGTCTTGCTCAAATTTCGCTTTTAATTCAACCCCCTCGCTGCGCACGTAGGCCCATACGCAGGATCTGCAAAAACGGGAATTCAACTTCGCGCCCGCAAAAATAGTCTTGAGATGCCCCCCCCCCCCCCCCCTTTTTTTTGTCTTCGCCTTGATTTCGATGTCGGAGGCGGTAAACAATGCAAATGAGAGAACGCGACCTCTGTTATCACAGCAGGTCCGTGCTTGCTTCTTTAGATTCTTTCAGAATATTTTTTTTTCCTGAAATGAACGGACTTGTAGCATATAACTCAGTCATGTTGGAGCATCACAAAGATGAACACACACAGAAACAGGAAGTGCAGGATGGAGTGAAATTGGACAGATGAGAGCAGTTCGTCTTGTTCTTCCTATTTCTGTATGTTTTGTCTCTGTGGAACTCCAACATAATCTATACCTACCAACTCACCAAAATTTCTGCCCTTTTCCGTAACACTGCCAGTAAATTTTTCCCCCAAACAGCGGATGCTAAAATAATTCGAGAAAGCCTGACCGAATACTCTGAAGCCCTTATATAAGTACGTCGTTCCAGCCTCGAAAATTAAAAATAGCTCTGCGGGAGCGGTATGATGTACGTTCAATTTCATGACCCACGGTGACATTTAAGGAGCTTACACTGCCATTTTGTGCGCGTTTTTATTTACTTCATTCTGCTATTTAAAAAAATTGAAGCCTGTCTCCTCATTCAGAGTAGGTGTAAGCATTACATGCACTGCAGAGAAAGCGTAGCGCAGTCTAGGACCCGGTTCTTTGGTTGCTGAGAATGCAGCTGCCTTCGCCCGCTGCTGTTCTTCGAGCTGGGCAGCGCACATGGTGATCCTGGTTGCCTTCGCGACTTGGCGATTCAGCAATGAGCCGCTTTCTCTCAGCCTGGAGAGCCCACCCGGCGTACTTCGCTGTTTTTTTGGCTGCTTTACGCGCCGCCGCGTTCTGGCGCTTCTTTTTTTTTTCTCCCGGGCAACGCGCTCAGCGTCCCTCGCTGCTTGGCGCGCCATAGCGCTCGCCCGCTCGTCTTCGGCCTTGGCGTCGCGTTCAGCCACATCAGCCGCCTTCTCATCGTCGTGCGCGGTCACATAAAGCGGCCGCTTGAGACACGGACCAGCCTTTCTATCCCTCGACTCATCCGGCTCTACTGTGCGGCCATGACTGCAATACTAGCGCCGAGCATTCAGAAAGGCAGAATGAACGGATGAAAGGTGAGAAAGACAACGATTGAGCCCCTAGTAGGCGCTATATACCATTAAGCCTGAGGAAATCATCATCATCATCACCAGTTACAACCAGTGACTCTAGCTACAATTCAGCAGCGCGTGAGGCTGCGGCGACGGCCGAATGGTCTGCGGCATCAGGAAACGAAGCTCCCCGGTTTTCTACAGCACTGGTTTGAATATCGCATAAGAAAGTTTTTTTTTTTTTTTTTCTGCTGAATCCTATCCCGGCTTCATGTGCGGCGTCACGTTTGCCGTGGTTTTCGGATGGTGCTCGCCTGAGTTCAGCTCCAGTTCACAAATGCTTTTACGCTTCAACAGAAAATGCAGTTCATTGTCCGCTCACGCGCCTGTGTAATTGTGTAAGTGGGGTGCAAGACATGACACCGGCAAAATGACTCTCCAACTACTTATCCTCTTCTGGAAAGTCCGAGCACGGATAACTAACAGAATAATAAAAAGGAAAAGAAATATTGCATGTTGCGCCCTTTTATGTTCGTTCGCTTGTGTTCATGTGTGCGCGCGTCGCAGTGCAAGACGCAGAACCGTTTCGCGCATTAAAGGACACAAGGTATACCTTTGCGCAGGAGAAACGCATTGAAAGCTATCTCTACAAGCCGTGACTTCCGGTTTACTTCGCTCAGGTTACCTGGTGCGAACTATGGCTTCTGCATATCCCTTTACCCCGCTCCCAATAACTAGTAGTCGGGGACAAAAGTCTCCGGACCACGTGTTTCTCAAACGAAGCTTATAGCTCTACTATCAGGCAGCGGCTGGAGACCGCACTTGTGGAGATGAAAGAACAAAAATTTAACTTTTACCTCCACAAGTGTGGTCTCCAGCCGCCGACTAATAGCAGAGCTATCGGCTTCGTTAGAGGAACACATGGTCCGGAGACTTTTGTCCCTGACTGTACAAAGTAAACCACACATTTCTCCTCGATACCAGCCGCTCGAGTCATACATCCGTGAGAGCTACAGAAACATTCTTCTGTAGTTTAAAAACATTTCCTTTCAAACGTAGCACTTCTTTGCTTCCCTTTTTTTTCTGTCACGCAGGAAGTTGTGGGCGGAAGGAGCACGCATTAGTGCGTTACAAATCAGCCAAGGACTGAAAATTTTACGCTTCTTCCAGGGCAGTTAGTACTAATGGCAATACGCTCTGATGAAATATGTCCTTCTTTTCGTGAGCGTGTAGGCGTACGTCTGGGATCGTGGGCTTTTTTATGCGTCATCCTTTGTTAGAAGAATGTTTCTGTAGCTCTCACGGATGTATGACTCGAGCGGCTGGTATCGAGGAGAAATGTGTGGTTTACTTTGTACAGTCAGGGACAAAAGTCTCCGGACCACGTGCCCCTGTGAACTCCGCTCCATTGGTGCACACAGGTTTAATATATACAGCTTGAAAAGTAGACTGACTCCCGAGATGTACGTACTACCTTCTCGTTCGTAGTGCCTTCTTCTGAACTGTATGTGGCTGCGTTCAGATATGAACGGTTTTCGAGCTCTAATAACCATCTCTTGTTTTCAACGAAAATGTTATGTGTGATCGGCAAATGTGTCGGCACAGGGAACAGTACTTAGTTTTGCAAGGAAGGCTGTAGTTTTTGTGGGGCAAAAATCGTATATCACACGAGGTGGAAAACGCCGCATTCTCAGTTTCGCAAACTCGCTAGTTTGCATCCCCACGGGAAGTAAAATAAAAGTTTTTAGAGCCTGAGTATACTTTCACTAACTATATTGAAATTTTTCTGTTTAGAAACAGTGCATAAAAATTTGTGGATCGTTTAATTAGACCACAACAAAATCGCAAATGATTGTTGAACAGGCAATGCATTCCAATATGGACAGTTTTTACGACGACAATAATTAGACAAGAAGGAGTAAGAACTTGAGGCTGAAATTCTTTAGCTGTATTAATCTGTCCTGCTCATTATTTTCGGAAAAAATATGTACTCTTAGAATGGTCAGATAACTTTTAATTAGGTGTTGAAATCATCTTAATTCGAAAAAAGGCGAACTTTGACGGATATTAAAAAAAACATCGTGGCGAATTTTCATTAAAATTTTCCATAGAAACCTTTATTGCCTGGTAATCATAGATCAAGGAAAAAGTGTTACATTATACTGTGTTAAGCTATAGTTAAAGGCTCAATGCCAACCATATTTCGTTGAGTTACCATTTCTGGATATTGTTCGTTAAAATGAATAACGGTCACAAAATTGACTTAGAATTGAGTACGTGCTGCCGAATTTTAATTGGCATATTGGCATCACCTATGGAAATACCTCGTAATCATTGTTTTGCTTGTTATCCCAGTTTTAATCAAGCTCGACGTTTAAGTTCTCTATTTCACGTAATCTTGTCAGGTCTCACTAATGCCAGCAAAACCAAATATTTTGCCTTACGTAACTTTAATGTTCTACTGCTATTTTACTAATTAGCTATGGTGAGTATTGCTCAGTTATTATTTCTCTTTATTTATTCTTCTTTTTTGAGTTTTGTACCAACGCTGACTCACCATGGAAATTATTATTTATGCATTTTAAGACAGGCAGCTTTCTTTTCCTTTTTTTCAATCTAAATATCAGTAACTTCCCGTGAAAACGCTCTTTTAACTGGCAGGTTAATTTAGGCTGAAGTACAAGCAGGAACAGGTACAGGTTATTACTATAAGTACTTTCTTTCCACCGAACAAAGGCAGAACGCATCAGCCCAATAACGCTGTAGTCAAATAGCATTTTATAGTCAATGTGGTTTTACATGCCAAAGTATGACGACTAAATTTATCCTGCATTGTAGTAATCGTTTCATTTCAGCGTCTTAGACGAAGCGCGAACGTCTCCAAATGAAAGCTTTTACAGGCACGTGATTACGTTTCCATAAACTGTATTACGAAATAAAAGGAAACCGGCCACAAGGAGCGGCCCCGCAAAAGACTGTGAATTAGTATAAATGTGATTCCCCTCCGAAGCACTGGTGTAAATTATTCCACTCAGAAACAGTGGTCTAGGCCACCTAAGCATTGCCTAAATTTGATTCAGCATGTTTACATTTGATACACGTAGTTGTCGTGTACTTCCTCGCCCCTCTTCCATCCTGTCTTAAAGGTCAGTAAGCTGACTATGCCGAAGGTCCTGAATGCTAATATCATTTAGCTTGCCTTTGAGTACGCCTATGAAGCCACTGGCTGTTTCCATCCCCTAATTTCCAATCTAAATCAAGGTGTGTAGCGCTTGTTAACTAGCCCACCACCACCGTTGCACGCACTGTGGCCGGAAACATCGGCTTTATTATTTGATATTCCTGGTGTTGGAGCTCATGAAACTAATATTTGCTCCAACAGTAAGTGGGAGTCCTGTCAATGGCAAAAGTTGCTCTGGCATACAGATGGACACGCTGTGTTAACGTATGCTGCGCCTTGATTTCTACGGAGCCAGACACACACGTTCTAGCTCGTCAGACATTTCCTCGGAAATAATAGCGAATCTCCGCGTCCAGTTTTTTTTTAAGGTAGAAACGCATGTGAAAAATAGTAGCTAATGTTTTTTTTTTTTTTTTTGCCAATAGTACGCGTTTGGGAACCCTGCGTTTCGGAGACTGCGTTTGGGAACCCAACCGTTTAGTGCTGGACAAAGCGAGAATGCAAAGCTGTACTTTCTATTTATACCTCTACCTTCCTATGTGCATAAACCCTGCTGGAATAAATCTTGTATATTTGTAGGAAGTAATTCGGTTCCGTTGCTTAAAAGTTATTGTAATAGCAATAAAAGCCTCAGATAATTAACCATCTCATTCGACTCCCAAGTGGCCGTTAGGTTTTCGTGCTCACTATACTTAGTTTCATACATAGCAGTTAACGCAGCGAAGGCTGCGGCGCCTGTTCGCGCTCCTCGTCCGCATCGTAATGTAGTGCGTGGAAAGTGAAAAGAGTAATGAACTCAAAATTAAAGTAAATATTTGTCGATATTGTAGTATAATAATAAAAGTGTTTTTTTTGCAAAAAAATTGCTTTTTTTATGTTCTTCAAAACAGAGTGCCTTATTTTTCTGGGGTTTTTTCCGGCTCCTCCTGTATCAGGTTTTCGCAGCTAGGCCGGCCCGGTGATGTGGTCTGCTTTCGTTTTTCGGTTTCTGAGTCTGCGAAAATGGCACCGCTATCTCCTACTCGCTTGTTTTCTTCGCCCACTGCGGCTTCAAAAACATCTCCTGCTCGCCTATTCTCCAAGCTGAAGTCTCCGAAAATTTTGAAAGACTGCAAGCAGGTGATTGTCAACGTTTACTCTAGCGTAAGGAAGCGCTTCCCGGAGAAGACTGTGCGTGAAGTTCTCGAAACTGTGGGCGAGATGACCGGGGTGAGCCCTCGGACAGTTGCGAGGTTCAAGAAAGAAGATCTCTCTACTGGAATAAGATCACCGCAAAAACGACCTAGCAAGGTGACAATATGCAGCTCTCGCAGTGTTAAATATGACAGCTTTGCACTCAACGCCATCCGACTCAAGTTACATCGTATGTATGCCGAACGCAAAATAACTACTTTGGACAGTATCCTGGATGAAGTGAACGGAGATGCCGATTTGCCGGACGTAAGTAATGATTCATTGTGTGCCGCATGCTAAAAAGTCGCTCATTGCCCGAGAAAAGCACTTCGCAATCACGTCCGTCGCCAATACACTACACTGCCTTTTTCCTTCGAAACAAGTAAACAGCGCTGTGTTTTTCAAAGTACGTATTAGAGTTTGACAGTTTCGAGTTTCTACCTAACGAATCTTTAAAAAAAATAAATTAATTAAAACCAGCCAAGCCGGGAGTCGAACCTTGGCCCCTTATAAAATGAACAGACAGGCGCGCGCTTCGTACCACTCAGCCACGACGCGAGGTGGACGGATACATTTCGCTTGTTTTTTTTTTTTTTGCAGCGGACTACTTCCGTACCTTTCGTACCTTTCGTACCTTTGTATGAAACGGAGTATACAAAATTAAATTTTTTTTCGAGTGTGGCGAAAGTACCATCATTTCGGCAATGTTTGCCTGTACCGAAGGCGCAGGTGTCATAAGCTTGCCAACATGTGCACAGAATATTCATATTTGTGGAATCAAAGGCCTTTCCTGGTGAATATTGGAGTACCAAAAACACAAAAACTATTTCGCGCACCTTTCGTTTAAATTTAATTAAATGAGCTGTGGTTCTTTTAAACACTCGAAAGTTTCAGCTAAGAGTTTTATCAATCTAATTCCAAGCCAATTGCCATGAAATACTTTTGAAGTAAGGCAAACTTCTGGCTTCCATTAGCCAGATGTATAGAAGCCACCCTAAGGACCAAATGTATTCTTTATATGACTTTTTAAAAAAGCTTAGAAGAAAAATCAAGCTTCCATGGTATCTTCTGAGATTTTGCCATTGTGCTGACTAAAACGCGACCACATTCGTTCAGTCCGAAGTCAAAGTCACGACCATTGCTCTCTTTAACAAACAATATCAGGTAATGGTAATTGAACGAAATATGGCCTCCATTTCGCGTTAATTTAGTAGTTTAAGGCAACACTTTTCTCTTAATTTACAATGACCATGTACTAAATGTCTTTCAGAGAAATTTTTTTTTAAATCGTCTCGGGTGTTTCTTTTTCTCAAATCCGTGAAATCTCGCCTCTTTTCTAACTTTTAGAATACGAGATGATTTCAACACCTAATTAAAAATTATCTGCCCATTATAGAAGAAGCAATTTTGTCCAAAAAAGTTTCTGCCTGAAGTTCTTACTTCTTTTCTTATTTTGTCCTAAAAACTGCCATTATTGGAATGCATTACTTTTTCATTAACATTTGCGATTTTTATGCTGTGAAATTACACTCGCCAAAAAACATTTTTCCCATTGCTTCCAACAGAAACGTTAGCATACAATTACTGAAATAATATTCAGGTTGCATGAAATTTTATTTTAGTTTCTTCGGGGATCCAAACTAACGAGTTTGCGAAATTGCGAAAGCAGCCTTTTTGACCTCGTTTGATATACGACTTGCTTTCCACAAAAACCGCAGCGTTTTTTTGCAATACTAAGCTTCATTTGCTTACGTCGATGCATTTTCCCATTACATATAAAGAACAGAACGAGTAAAACTGCGCAAAGAAAACGGGACGAAAGGCACACATAAGCACGAACAAGGCGCACACTTCCAACTGATTTTCCAACAGTTTTACTCTTTCTGTTCCAATGAACCAACTAGCCCACCAGAGCGTCCTACTAGATATGAATATTTCATTAAAAACAAAAAAAAATGGTCATGGTATCTCGATTCCTGTTCTTTTCTGCACACACCTATTTAGTACAGATATAGGTAAATCACCAGAAATACGAAAAACATAACAGCGTTTATTACACAAGAGAACCAGCCTTTTTCAAGCGCGGTACAACATTCTAAGATGACAGCTTTAAGTTTACATGAGGTACAGCAGCAACGTGAGTCACTAGGGCTTTTTTTTCAACGGTGGTTTCCGTTGATGCTGTACCTCACGTATGCTTAATAACTAGCTCTTCTGACGGTTTTACTGCACTTCATAAAGGCAGGTCCTCCAGTCGGAAAGTCGTGTAATAAACACCATGTTTTATTAATGCAAAAGCATTTCTAGGCTACGTCGGCAGGGTCGTGTCCTCAAAACGTGTCCGCAGCAGTTGTGGCGTTCTCAGAAGAGGCAACATCAAACGAGTCGTTGTAATCGAAAGAGGATGATGTGAGGATGCTGTGCAAAAAAATTAAGTCGATAGGATGATTAGTTAATTAGAGCCAAAAATGTCAAAAAACGTCGATATAGCGGGGACGTCGATATAGTAAGTGGACGGGAAAACAGCTGTCCATTGCAAAATAGTTAAAAAATAGGCAAGGAGTGAAAATTAAGTTTTAAATTAACTTAAATGTTTTTATCGGTAATAATTAATCGAAAAAGCTTAATTAACATGCATTAATTCATTAATTATCAGCAAAAACCATTGGACGGTTGAATACGCTGGATGGGGATATAGTAAGTAGACGGGGAAGCAACCACGGCGCAAAAATCTGAAAAACCAAAAGGGTTGATTGCGATAAAAGAAGGTATAATCACAGTAAATAAATCCATCTTTAATTAAAGCATAAGATAATTACGCTAATTCAGTAGTGAAAGTAATTAAAAAACAAAACGAAAATGATAAAGACAGGCAAAGAGAGGCGACGAGTGCCGATGAGGCGTCAATGATTTCGCATTCTCCCAATGCGTGCCGCAGTGATCTCTAATTGTTTGTTGGTATTTATCGTTATATTTAATAATCTTCTGTCTAGAAAGTATCTTTAGCACGCATACAGGCATATATATGTATATATATATATATATATATATATATATATATATATAGAGAGAGAGAGAGAGAGAGAGAGAGAGAGCACTCAAAAATTTTCAAAAATAGGCTTTTTAGGGTAAAAGTATACCTTTTGCAGCATGGTATTGTCAGGCCTGGCAGACACCAGAAAACCGGTGAATCATCTTAACTTGTAAGCTGGTTAACTAATTTCTAATAATTAACGCTTTAACTCTTAGAGTTAGGCGCCTGGTTCCAATTAGAGATCTGTAGCCGGTCATTAGTAATAGCCATATCAGTTTTTAGAATTTCAAAAATGCGATTGCCCTTGGCGCTGTGGCTCGACAAAATTTGGTTTTTTCGACTAGTTACGTGCACTGTAGGGGTTGCTTTTCCTGCATGCTTTCAAAGCGCATGTATTTTCGCCCGATGCAGCAATTTCGCACGAGCCATCGCGGTGAGGGTAATTGCGTTTACGAAATTCTAAAAACGGATATGACTATTACTAACGGCCGGCTACAAATCTATAATTACAACTAGGCGCCTAACTCTACAAGTTAAAAAGTTAATTATTAAAAATTAGTTAATCAGCTTACTACATGAGACGATTCACCGGTTTTCTGGTGTCCGCCAAAACTGGTAAGCCATATTTTTACCCCAAAAACCCTATTTCTGAAAACTTTTGAAAGTGTTCGCTGAAATACCCCGTATATTTATTGCCATGTCCCCTCGATGTCAAGTTCAAAACAGCCACCCGGTTCGCATTACAAACTTGCGAAGCACTTCATGTTTACTCAATAGATCAACTATAATCCCATCAGCGCCCATCTTTCCGAACTCAATCGTCGGAAGGGACGCGCGAGCATTAGAGCGATGACACTGTCACACCTTCAACGCTTTAATTATCATAGTATGCAATCACCCCGCACTGTGCTACGGGCAGTGTAATTTAACGAGGCTCGCGATCACTGAGTGGCGTCCTGATATCACAAGTTTTCAGCAATATACATAGCACGCAACGTTAGATAAACAACCTATACTGTCTGAGACGGCGATGTGGGGACAGCATGAGCATGGCGTGTCCCGCAAACTCTACGCCGCGAACTACCACGCTGAAACCCCTAGAGACAAAGAGGAACTTTATTCCATGTCCGCAGAGCGGATTACGTTTACTCTGGAATACGCGTCTAGGCCAAGGAGATGATAGACGTGTATGGATTGTAAATGCAGGTTCAAGCTTTCGCCGTCGGCAAGCCAGGCGTCCCAGGGGAAGGGAGGCGGCTTAGCAACCGCGATAGCAGTGCTGCTTCGCATTCGAAGAAAGTATGCTGGAAAAGCACGCCTACGGGAAGAATTTTATAGAGGACAGCTGGGTTAGAAAGGGTTTGCGCTTGCCCCCACCCTGCCCATTACTTTTCCCTCCCCAGTTTCCGAGTAGAGCCCGTCTAACCACAACTCAATGAAGCAGCGTTCAACATTCCTTCGTACGGGAAACGCCGCCGGTGATATAGCAGCGCCGCTCTATGGCCGAGATGTACAGGACCCTCCAATATGAAAGAGAGCAACCAGCCTGCACCAAATAATGATTTTTTTAATCTGTCTATTGTAGCTGAAAATTGCTTTTGGATGTCATAAACCGAGAGGAAAAGCTACTCAGAAAACAGGAAGTGTGTTTGTCACACGTAATCATGAAGTGCTCATTAATTTAATGCTCAGAATTTGTTCCCTTTCATATTGATGATAACCTGTACGTGAAGAGATCCCGGGGGCGTCCTTTCATAACGTTTTTTGCTCTAGATTTATTCTTTCGCGGCAGTATTTCGTCGCCCGCTACGACTTGTGATGTCCGGGCAAATAGCTAGCTAGCGATAATGTCGTTGGGTCAGGCGACGGTGATAAAGACAGATGAGCAAAACATTTAACTGAAAAAAAAAATCATTGGAAGGTAGGGCTCCTGTGAATTGCAGCGCGACGAATAAGTTTTACGCTATAGACCTCCTTCTCGCGGTCATCGTCCTCCGCGTCTCGTCACCAGAACTGCAGAAAAAATTGACAGGCGATCACACAACGTGAGGCGACAAATACGCGGCATCATCGAGTTTTAGCTCCTCAGTGTTGCTTTAACTCCGAGGGATCTTGCACCTCTCGCTGGCATGGTGCCCAGGACGTTGTTGTTGCAGTCATCGACCGCGACGGGCTGATGCCTCGTCGTCTTAGCCATTTGTCAGATGATGTGGAAGGGATTACGCACTCGCGAACTCTTCGAGCTGGCGCGACGCGAGAGCTGTGAGCACACGGCGATCACGCTGACATGGCATGAGAAGAAGGTGATTATGATGGAAACATTTTGATTGGAACTAAAATTGGTGGTCAGTCCCCCTATTTCGAAAGTTCGTTGGATCTTGCAGCCGCTCTAGTCCTTTCGGTCAGCTCATGCTTAGCTTTTGGATCTGAGCTGAAGAGTATTTCCTCTCAACGCTCAATCGTCGGTTATTTAACCCTTTCTATTTGTTGTATTGGCAAGCCCGTACCCAGTGGTATAGGCCCTCCTCTGTGTCACAGAGCGCGCATTGGGGCTCACAGTCTTCTCAGTATATTGCGTGAAGTCTTTTTGGGTTTGGGTATGTGTTTGTATTCTTCTCAGTGTCATATCCTGTTCCTTCTCTAGTTCTTCATCCGGAGCCGCGTATTCCCTTCTGCTTAGCCTACGTTGTTTTATGATTTCTGAGCATGTGATCAGCACATTGAGTGGTTGTGCTCGTTCATGTGTTTGGGTGCCCGGGGTAGGAGTGCTCCGGCTGCGGCGTGTGCGCCTTCATTCCACTCCACACACTAATGAGCTGGTATACTTATGAGCGTTGTTTGCTTGTCAGCTTTCTTTTTTTTATTTGATACCTCAAAGGCCCCTGGTATCATCATCATCATTTATTGAACCCTTAAAGATCCCGTCTGGGACATTACATAAGGGGGGGGGGGGAAGACAGTGGTGTGAAACGGTCATACAAAGGCATGTAAACATAAAAAAGCATAACAAAAAATAACAAGAATAACAAGTTTGACGTGCAATTAGCGTCAGGGGCATTACATGAGGCATTACATGAGGCATTCTTACATGGGGCATTCTTTACGTCTTTCAGGATCCCAATGATTGTCTGCCCTATCCTGCCCCTGATGTAGTTCCTGCACGCTTTTTGCGGATCCGTTACTACATTCGTTTTTTTTTTTTTTCTGTGTGGTTATTGCGAACGCAATGGCTGCCTCCTCCGCTTCGGTTGTGCGTTCTCTGGGCCTCATTGATATGCGCTATTTCTGAGGCTTCCATCCGAGTCTGTGACTCCTATCGTCATGATGCCTCCAACTGTCCAGCCACGGACCGGGGTGCCAACGTCATGGACCGTAGGAACATGAACGTTTGAGTGTAGTGAGATCATGCATGGGCCCAGGGGCCTGTTGGCCCAAACACGTCTGTCAAAATAAGTTTTTACCACGACCACCCTGCCGCGTCTGTGCGTAGTGTGTTTCTGTTCTTCCACTGTTCTTCTAAGGCTTGAACTCTTGGGCCGTATTCTGTAAGCTTTCCATCTGTCTACACGATAGGCGGCCATACCTTGAAACTTGCAGCAGCTGTCTACGTCACCGGCAGACAGTTTCCGGGCGGCAGCCTATGTGCAGCTGGCGATGCTGGGGCATCGCCAGAAAGCCAAGGCACTAACCAGCGGCGAACGGTCCGTGTGCGTCGAAAGGTCAATGAATTTGTTTCCTTAGCCGAGATAATAAAGATCGTTTTGGCCCTTTTCGCCTCTGGCCATGAGTTCAGTCAAAGCGTCACCCCATGCTATCGCTAAACGCACGCATTCGGTGAGGAAGATAAGAATGGAATAAAATAGGGGGGAAAGGATCGCTAATCGCAGCCCTGATTGGCTAAACCCCGCTAACGGCTGCCCATCACAGCCTGATGTTATCAAAGCACCTTACGTTACCGCACATAGCATTATGTTATAGGAGTGGCACGGCGAATGTTACAAAATTAGGAGTCGACCCTATCTGGTGCCACTCGTTGCAGTCCGATGAAAAGCTGAAAAGTTCTGATAAGCTGTAGGGCGTAGCAGATATGCCATAACGATTTCGTGTGCATCGCATCTGTGCCGCCAGGTTTCTTGGCATGCTCCACGCGTCGCCGCCTTCGCGCACTTCATTGCATGGATTAGGCAGCTCGTTCGTCGTTCACAGCTTCACGTGCCGCCTCCATCAGCCTCTTCTCACTTTCAAGCTGGGCACCGCGCACAGCGCCCCTCGCTGCTTTCGTTGCATGGCACGCCACAGCGTTCTCCCGGTTTTCTTCAGTCAGTCTTAAGTCAGTTTCTTCAGAAGGCGCGTTCGACTGCCTTCTCCGGTTTCTCGTTTCCGTGTGCGGCCGCATAAAGCTGGACTTGCCGATACTGCCCAGATTTTTTCCCTGCTGCTTCAAACACGCGTAGCAGCTGTCCCTGTCTAGAAGCCGCCTCCAAGCACTCATCTAATACTGCCCCATCGTACAGCTGCCGCATTACTGCCGTCGAGCACCTTGAGGCGTGTATAAGACATTAATGGTGTCGGATGACAAAAAATGATTCTGACGTATGCTCTTCTTCGGATGACAAAAAATGATTGTATGCTCTTCTTCTTTACGTCCGAGTGCTAGAGCGAGCATAGATGGCGTCAAGGATGACGACGGTGATGGTTTTGATACATCTGCTCTTCCCCTTCGTGTCACAGCGGCAGGCTGTATCATCGGCGCTTTCACTTATCAGCTCTTCTGGCGTGCTGAAAGTGATGCCATGTCACAAGCAAGCCAGTTTCGTCAGTATACAGATGGCGCCTTCTGTTCTAGACACGTCAATTGTATCATATGAAGCATTTGGTGAGGCGATGATCTAATGGTCCCAGCCATATCAGCCGAAAGAGCTGTTTGATTTCCACTGTCATCGGCGCGAATACCGCCCAGGACGCCAAAAGCTTTCATACCGATATCGGTATAAGGAAAGGTAGGCCAGTTTCACGACGTTCGCCGCAGGCCGCACATACACTGGCGTCACAAGTTCACAGAGGGCGTGAAGCGCAGCCATCGAAATTCGAAAGATAACCTGCAGCCTGGACCGCAGATGGCCTGCCACAAGGCCCATCTCCCTGTCATCCTAGCAAATGCCGTAAATGACCACAATTCCCAATGCGCGACCTATCATCAAGTCGTGTAAGTAGCAGTATTCAAAGAAACACCTGCAGAAGTTGTCCTCAGCAGGGCCACCGACAACAATAGCCAGCTCATAACCAACGCCGACTACGACTTCCCTTTCATCACACCAAGACCAACGAGGACAAGGGCTTGGCTGACGGGTTTCACATGCTGGAAAAGCATCGCCTGGAGACCAATACTACCAAATGCCTGGACCACGTCCGTTAACCACACCTATTTCCCCTAGCCACATTCAGTGCGAGATCGCTTCCAGAGCACAGGAAAGACGTAGGACATGGCCATGTCTTCGCCAGAATATCCGTGCTCGCCTCTCTAAAACGTGTACGGCCGTTGGGAACCATACCGGCATCCCCAGCTTTCGCTTCTATACCGGAAATAAACAGGAGGGCAACCTCTTGGCTGGGTTTGCCATTTACTTTGTTAACGGCGTTAGCGCCCCATTAGTGGACGGTGTCCCCGGAGCTTATTTGCGAGACGTTGATGACGGAATTCGGATGAAGGACAGGCTCACCATCATCGCCCCCTACACGTTTCCCAACGAACCTCAAGATCGAGTACGCGAGTTCATGCGTTCCACACACTGCCCGACTTGAATGAAATCATGGGCGTCCGGAAGTGGGGGCAAGGGGGGGGGGGGGGGGGGGGGGGGGGGCGGTTGCCCCTCCCTGGAATTACGGATATTATTTATGCACTAGTTCCTTTTTGGTGCTAACCTACCGCCGCCCCCATCCCCGGACATCGGGTGCCAACCCCCCCTCCACCCCCCCCCCCCCCTGGAAAAAGTTCTGTGGACGCCCTTGAATGAAATATCGAATTTGCTTCTCGGCAATTTTAATACCCAAGCTGTCAAGCACGAACAATTCCTCCATGACACGATCGAACAAAATCTCGAACTGAAAACAAACCCTACAAGCTCATTCACCTAAAGTAACACCTGTATAGACCTCGTGTTTGTAAGAAAGTTACCGGTGCAGAAAATTAATTGTACGTCCAGTTACTGCTGTGACAATAAAGCGATGGTAGCCACCATAAAAATAATATGGATTACCTGTGGAGCCATGCGTCGCTTTCTACAGGATATATGCCTCGCCGTTGCGAAGATAGCTCGCAGAACATCAACATCGTTATCAGTTAAGGGAGAGTTAAGTATGCAGCTAGCGCTGAATTGCGCAGCATGTTTGGCGGTCGCTTGGTGTTTTTTTTTTCTGCTGCCTCGATTTCGGGCAGAAATTTTAATTTTCGAAGCGGTTCATTACGGCCTTAGTTTTGGCGTCAGTTTCATTTTAGTTTCGGGGCGATGTTCGATCATCTTTGCCGGCAACGGCCATTCCATGCTTAAAAGCACGCACAGAGAAGGCCATGGAAAGGCCTGCCAAAACTCTCAGCCATGCTCTTAGCCGCCAGATACAGACGCCTTCAAACCAATACGTATTTGATGCGTTTCCAAGGCACCGTTATCTGTTTTATTTTTAATTTCATGTGACCGAGACGAAGTCGTGTGTTCCTTCAGTAATTCGAGCCGAAATGCCTGCCCTCCTTCTTCTTTTCCCACTCAGGTGTGTATGAATGGACCGTCCGAGCGACGTGAACGAACGGCAAGGAATTTTAATCAAAAGCCTTCTCTCAAGGAGTAAGTGACGCGCCATTTCCTAAAAAAGTCGCTGCAGGGAGAAAGGGAAAGACGGGCCTTGTACCTCTTTTACATGCATCGGCCGTACCACCTTGCAACTTGCACCTGAATGAGCTGAGAAAACTTTCCTTTCCTTCGCACCTCCATTTTCTGCGGGCTGGCCACGACGTCTCCACATCATCTCGGTCATTTTCATTTCCAAGAATCTGCGTCTTCGCCTTCTCGGATGCCATCCTTCCGTACGTTCTGAGCGGGCGCAGTACTCGGAAATACTATCCGTGTTAAAACGAGGTGCTCGTGATGATTTTTCGTTAGTTTATACATCGCGAGCAAGACCTTTTGTAAAACTTATGAGCGAAAAAAAAAACTTTCTGGCTGTTGTTTTCTTCTTCGTGTAACAACTTAGTTAAATTTGTCCTGCAAAGTTTACTGGCCCTTGACTTGCAGAAAAATACGCCTTTCTTTAGAGATACCGATGGAATCCTTTTCTGTGAGCCCATTACGTTTTCTTTTTACTTTGGTTGCCGCACACAGTGAACTCCTTGCGTCTGTTTCGGCTCCTGACCCATGTTTTTCTGAACTCCATTCCGGCTATGGACGCTTGTTTCACAAGCAGTAACGTACAACAATCGTAAAAAGCAGGCTAAAGTAAGAGAAAAGGGGCAACGAGCGGGAGACGAGCAAGTTCTGATGGATCGCACAGATCTGAAAATGATTGAAAAAAGAGCCAGCTTAAAGCCCGACGACCTACGCAAACGGTCACCGAAGCCCAGTGTACGCCAACCTGCACGTAGCTCGTAGGCGAATCCACCACCCAGCGAAAGCGCCCACGGCCTCAAAACAATCGGTTTCTGTGCGAGAACAGAGTCCGCAGCTCACGAGATTTAGCAAAGTATGAACAAGAACACAGGCGCGCGCCATTGCAACCATGTGTGAAGGGGGCCGACAGCTTGCGTCTCGACGAGTTCGCAGCACCCAGAAGAGTGCAACGACCTTCCCCGGCATTTTGGGAGTGCGCAGATGGTGCCCGCACTGGCCGGTTCTAGTCGAGCTTTCGGCATCGGAAGGCATTATAGGATACTGCCGCTCGTCATATTGCTGGGCGCCGCTATTGCCTAGTGTTTGTATTTTAACTCAAAGCCATCTTCTCGTCCTCGAAAATAAAAAACAACAGGAAGCAAGCAGAAAGGGCGTCAACACTCGTTCTCACATAAGAGTTTGTCCGAGATTCTAGAACAAACGTTCCAGTACCGCAAGGCTAAACTTAAAGCTGGGAAACGAGAATGACGTCTTACATGGTCTCGCGTTGCAGCAACTTCATGAATGGAATCGTTGACAGCTCAGTTCTATTGCAGATAAGGTGTGCGCCAAAAACACGGCACTCGCAGCCTGCTACAGATACGTCAAAAAAAAAAAACAGGATAGCGTTTTAGGTATAGCCTCTTGGGCGAATATTTTATTCAGTTCGAATGAAAAACAGACGCAGCATTCCCTTGCTATAACGGTTGGAGATCGGCAGACGCCCCCTCATTTTTACTTTTCCTCCCTCATCTCCCCTCTAAAACTTTGTACCTCCCTCGTCCTCCCCCTCACTATGTTGTCTTCTTCGACCATTCTTCACCATGGTAAAAATATCTGCCCTCCAGTGTCTTCAAGTTGCATTAATGCTGAAGTTACTTATTTGTATACCGCCGATTTATGCAGACATTACTAAGTAATAAACGTAGAAGAGAACTCCTGTGCGTGCTAGTTGGGCGAGAGAATTTCGAAGTGAAAATTCCAATCCTTTATGGTTTGGCAAAGGCTTATGCATATAGGAGTAGCGGGGGAACCCAGCCGCAACGCTTGGTTCGCACGTCCTTTGAACTCTACTTTGCGGCACTTCGCAAGCATATGCATTAGAGTAACTCTAGAACTTAACTGGCCTGCTTTCTCGCACTTGCCGCGAAAATCAGACGTGAGAAGAGAAAACCCACCGTTATATAGTGAGAGGAAAAAAGGAGAGCGCGTCTAGAAGCGATATTTCCTTGAACCAGAAAGCTCCGAAGAGTTAAAAACGAGAGAGGTCCGCACGGTGAGCCTTGTGCCGTGGCATCCTGGCGCGAAATTACTCTGCACACCCGGTTTGAGTGACGTGGGTACTTTGCAAGGAGCTGCCTAAATTGCGTTTTAAGTCAGTGCACTGAGGCATTCCAGTACACCGCGATCCATAATCCTAAATGTTCTTCAAAAGCCCTGCTGCTCCACGTTGACAGCGAAAACATTCAGCTGACTTGGTTTTCATAAAAGCAAATGGAAGGATTTGGACAAGTGTAATGGCTCACGTCCTTAAATTCACTTCGAAAAATTCTATCTCCCAATAAAAAAGTTAGCTGTGACTACTGTTGAACCTGGTTAGAGAGCGAAAGCTGGGGTGTACCGGGCAAATAGACGCGGCTTGGCGTCTGCAACGTTGAGCGTGTTCCGGACAACTTCGCGACTGGCTTAACTGAAACATCTGTAATTTACACGCTGATAATTAAATTATTCATGAACGCCTTAGTACATAACTCTAGAATACGTTTCTAAGACATCTGCGCATTCATTAGACGCGTGCCATCTGCTGGACGATCACCGTACATTGCGTTCTGGTCTTTCAGTGGGTGCCGCATGATGGCGCTACGGCTCCACGCTACGCACGAAAGAAATTCACCGGAAACGTAGTTCTCTACTCGCTTAATTGAGATATCTGTAATTTATATGCTCATAATTAAATTATTCATACACGCCTCAGTACAAATCTCGAAGATACGTTTCTTAGACATCTGTGCATTCACTAGGCGCGCCATCATTCACTTCCAAGCGTCGAATAGTCATGGCAGAACTGCTCAGTTACACCACGAATCCACGAATGTTCAACTCTTGGAAGTGAAATTTTTTTATAGTTCGGGTGCGTCTCTTAACCCTTATCAGTCAAAGGCGTTCTGTGTAGTTCAATTGAGTACAAAACCAAGCTTTTTTGGCGTCATCAGGTGGGACTCCGAAGACTTACAGTATTTGGGGTTCCCTTGCATCTGTATCGTAATAGTGGGCCACACTGGGGATTCTAAGATCTGGTTAATTAAGCGACAAACCCAGGCTTCGATGGGCAGGGAGCTGTCTCTACTTACACGAGCAAGTATCTTCTAAATATCTTCTTGGTTTCGAAGCTTATCTATGTCATGCAGGTGTTTCATTGTGCAAGGAAAAAAGTACGGGCAATGCTTAGAATTTTTGCGGCTTTTGTGTGGAGCTCTCAGTGGGAACCCATGCGTCGAGACAGTTTGTTTCTCCCTCTGTACGCTGGTGGAGCTGGTCTTCAGAACTTGCTTGTTCATGAACTTGTTTCAAAGTTTTTCTTTTTTAAAACAGCAAACCATCCCTTCCTGCTAGCTGTGTGAACAGACGATTAAGTGCTTATTTGCCTATTTTGTTTGTGACCACTGGTCACAGGAGTGAGGGGCCTTTGTGGAGTTTTCTTAAAGAAATCTTCGACACATTCCATTTCCTCACTGTACGGTTTTCCTTAGAATTCCTGTACAGTCTATCCAGAGGACAGATGACAAAAGTTGTGATTGAGACATTGTTTCCTGTACCTATGTATTGGCAGCCTTACCTCTCCATTCTAGGCAACAGAGTAATCAAGCGGGTGCAACGGATGTGTTTTCAAGCGGCCGCAAAGACTTCTATTTTTAAACTTCACACGTATACGTCAATCTTGCCTGTCAAAATGTGGCTTCGTGAAAAAGGGAGTTTTGGGCTATGGTCTGGGAACTATCGCTTGAGTCAGCAGCCAAAAACTGTTGATCATTCCTTTGTGTTTTGTCGTGATGCCGTTTTTTTGGGGGGGACATCCTTCAACGGACTGTCAAAAAGGACTTTGAGATTACGCCCTATACTATTAGAGTTTTGCCTAGAGTGGAAGGTCCTAAGGTTCCATGTGATGTTTTAATGCTCATAGGTCTGTTCAGCCCCTGGAAGAGCCGCATGACCGATCGCCACGCAGAGCCGCCACGTTCATCGAGGTTCAGAGAGCAGTTTGCTGTGATGCGGGGGCTACATGCTGCGCAGGATGGACCTCCCTTTACGCGATGCATGTGTGTGTCTCCCACAATTTTTATGTGCGAGCAAAGTGAGAGCAGGATGCTTGTGTGGTTGTGCATGACGGGTTGTGGGACGCGACCTGGTTAAGTCGGACTTGAAGCCTGTCAAGATGGGTGTACTTCCATGCAATAAAGTAAGCAGAAATGAACAACACTGGCGGATTGGTAGCGTCCTCCTCTCGCATCCCGGAGGCCTGGGTTCAATTCCCACCTACATCGCTTTTTTTATTAATCAATTGTAGCCGCTTCAAGGTCATAACTGCGCCGTAACATGACCTTCAAGGTTTGTACGCGAGAAGTGAGCCTTTCGTTTCGAAATGCTTCAGGCTGCATCAAGGCCTAGGTTAGGTAAATATTTGCTTCGTGCAACCCAATTCCTTGGTGACATGGGCACAACGGTTGCTAATTACTAGCATGCCCAGGAATGAATAGCTTCCTAATTAAAATATTCCAACTAGCATCTATTAAGAAAGAAGACGCAGGAGTAGTTCAACCGCTTACTTAGCGACAACAGTCCAACCTCCCACAGCAGGAAAGGTGCTTCTTCCAGTCATATACTAGACCAGTCACATGAGCAACATGGGGCATCAGATGTCGATTGCGGCAGATGACACCGCAACGCGGTCGAGTCGTGCGCATCAGTAAGATGAACATTGCTGGATAAACATTTGTCCCATCCGGCGGTGGCTGTAGGAATACCTTGGATGAACGAACCAGTTTTATCCCCTTGCAGCTCTACCCACGCATTTGCCTCGTAACGCTTTTGGGTAATATCGTAGTGCGTACACAACAACATCATGTCGGCACTATTGGCTGGAATGTGAAAGAACATCTTGTGAGTTCGCGGCATATCAGCTTGTTCATACTGCCGCTTCCACCTCAGGTCGCCCTTGCAATTGTCACCAACCGATTTTGGCACAACAGTACATGATTCTGTCGTTGTTGAGTCAGAATACAGCTTTTCGTTTACTTTCGGGCGATGACCATGACAGTGTGTGACAGTTATTCTTTTTAAACCATGTTGTGGTGTGTTATTTAGACAGCATGTTTTGTACTTGTGGATGTCTTGTTTGTATTTGCAATTATTTTTCGTTCTGTTTTATAGTTACCTGGTGGCATCGTTTACTTTGCTATAATTGTGGGGAACTGCAGCGCATGCTGTAAACAATTTAGTAAATATTTCCACCTGCAGCTGTGGACAATAAGCCCACAGACTTATTTTTTATAAGACGAGGGACTAAAAAATGGCTATGCATAAAAAAAGCTGTCTCCCTTGCCAATCAAGTTCGAGTTCAGACAAAAAATGTTTAGCTATTTCTTGAAGTTGCTATACGTTTAAATTGCTGAAGAATGAAAGATGCGCCGGCGACAACATGATGTAGGTGATCGCAGAATGCTGGTTGATGGGGTTACCGTATCACCCTCATCTTACCATATATGCCGGCCCTTTAGGTTCTTCCTCATCGATTTTCCAACGAAAAAACCTTCCATGATAGTGAAGACGCCCTCACGGGGGCTTTCCTTCACTTCATCGGGAAATTATTTGCTTGCTAAAGATAAATATTTCCCTCCTGATGAGCGAAAAGTAGGAACCTAGCCTATGTATCTATTGATAAAAGTTTTGCCCTCTAATTAATTGACAAGTTCGAAAGTGATTCAAATTTTATAAAATTAGACTCAGCCTCTGTGAAGTATTTCGCGTTTAGCGTAAGTGCAGTAGTGCGTCTAAAGGAAACTCCTATTTTCCTCTCAACTGCACTAAGCAAGCACCCGTCAAGCGCGTGCAATGAAAGGAGGGTGAGAATTATGTTTGAGGTAAGCAGATGCGAAAACATTTGCAAGTTGGATAATCATGACCGCATGTGCTCACAGTGGCGCCACCATTTTTTGTCTCACATTTCCTGCGACTAAATAAATGGGCAATCATGACCAGACGCTAACCGGCCTTAAATATCACACAACAAAAGCTAACACCATAATATGCTTGCTGAACTGACACCTACAGGTGCAGATAATATTTACGTGGCATGACGCCGGATGAGCGATTTAAAACTACTTCTAGCTCTTATAAATATACATCCGTATGGGCGTCTAGGGCACTGTTCTTTCCGAAAGGAGTTCTTCTTCCACTGAATCTGCCAATTTCCATCGATAGCGCCAAACCGGGGAAGCTACCCTTATGCTCTACTTCACAATGTGCTGGCACTGAAGTGGAAATTTCATCCGGCGTAAGCAGATAGGGTACTTTATTTTGAAAGGTGTTCTTTCGTGAGAACGGTCCGTACTTGGCTAGAGCCTTCGCCGTCGTCCGTCGGAATATGGTAATGGACAAAGTCATAGGCACGATCCAGTAACGAGCGTTCTCACTTGCGAGACGCTTCAAGGATTTTAACGGAAGCTTCCATGTTACCGAATGAAATAACACAGCAGAGACAGCGGAACGACTGCACTTCGATTTCGTTAATCTGCCGCTGCTAACGGGGTCCACAATAGCGTCCTACAATAAAGGTTCCAGTTTTTCGTGCAGGAAGGTGGTAGTTTTTGGACTAGGGAAAAATTTGTCAAGAGAAGTTTAAGAAACAAAAGGCAGGGAGGTTAACAAGTAAAGCTCGGTGGGCTGGCCTGCACATATGGGGCAGAAATAAAGGGAGAGAAAGACATGAGAGAGGAGGAAGAAAAGTGAGTCTCGGAAACGAGAAATTGCACTACATTTCATTAAAACCGTAAAGATGCGAACATATTTGCGATTTCAGAGCTCAAAGTGGCACCTAATTGTGAATAACAAAGCAGAGGTAACTTAATCGGGACAGTGATATCAACCTTGCTGTCTTTTGTTTCCAGGAGTTTTCCTTTAAACACTACTTTTTCACAGAAGAACCAGCAGCTGCAGTATTGCAAACAGCGCTCATTCCGTTTTTTGCAATCACCGATATATCAAGATTTTTTCTTAAAATAATATTCTTAATTCGGTGCTGCTAATTTCCGAAATTCGTAAGGCTGTGGCTAGAGTTCCGTCCAGACGGAACTACAATTTGCGCTAGAGTTCCGTCTAGACGGAACTACAATTTGCGCTAAAGTTCCGTCCAGACGGAACTGCATGTAGCGATGGGGTTCCGTCCAGACGGAACTGTATCTGACACCATACAGTTCCGTTCAGCATTATCTGCCACAAGAGTTATGTCAAGACGGAATTTAAGCTGGCGTTAGGGATTGGGAAACCAGTTTCCTTGCAGACTTTTGCATGTCCGTTTGAAAAAGTGGCAATCCTGTTCCGCCTAATGTGTGACAGGATATTCTGCTGCATCATTTTATTTTCCAAGCAGTCAGTGAGAAATGGCAATAGAGCGAGTTTTGGCTTGGGTTTGTTGGTGCGTTTGCATAATGCTTGTTGACCGTTTCTGTACGTCTTAATCTTTCTCGCGCTACGTCATCTTGCAGCACAAATAGCGACAGGGCTTCACATCACTTCGCGAAGAGTTTCTGCACTCTGCATCTAACAGTGTCATTTTCGCGCTCTTGCATGCATGCACGGAAGTTATGCCTTCGAGGATGTAACTAAACGCAGTACGCGGACAGACATTTTGGTGCTGTATACATGCGTACAGAGAACATCTGGATACAGCTTTGTCAACTGGTTATTCCAGAGGCAAAGAAATGCTTTATGTGGGTAGAAATCACCCCTTTTTTATAGTATGGACAGTACGGACATTAGACAGATTTAGTTTTACGTACGTAGAACCTTCACGCACGTAAACGTGAGCAGTCTACGTAGTGTACGCTCGTGTCGCTTCGTGCAGTTTTAGCTGCATGTACGGGACACAAACTGTGTAGATCTGCCATAGAACCTAAAAAATGCGCTAGCATGTTGTGCCGCGCCATCTAGTACAGATAAAGAAAACTAATTTTGTTTAGGTTTGGTTTATGGTTTGGTTTATGGGGTTTAACGTCCCAAAGCGACTAAGGCTATGAGAGACGCCGTAGTGGAGGGCTCCGGAAATTTCGACCACCTGGGGTTCTTTAACGTGCACTGACATCGCACAGTACACGGGCCTCTAGAATTTCTCCTCCAAAGAAATTCCAGCCGCCGCGGCCGGGATCGAACCCGCGTCTTTCGGGTCAGCAGCCGAGCACCATAACCACTGAGCCATCGCGGCGGCTAATTTTGTTTAGCCGAGCTGCTTGGAGCGGAGCCAGGCCAAGCCACAGTGTGGGCGGTAAATACTTTCCGCCTTTCTTCTGACAAACGTTGAGTGATTTCATTCCACCGAACTGTATGTTGCATGTTATCTCCAAAGGGATTGCATTCCTTCACGTCCCGCAGCATATTTAAATCATCGCTTTTCGAGAAACGAAGGCATGCTGGTGTCCCACTCATGATGACGGCGTGTGCGTAAGGAGCCAAAACGTGCACCGTTTTGCTTTTCCCGCTGACTGTGCCGAGAGTCTCACGATACCCCGTGAGGTTTTGAGCTTCGCGTGGTCTCGCGAGACCGTCGGCACACTCGTTGCTATGACGACCACAAACGCTTCTCCGTCATGATTAGGAGCTGCTGAAACGGATTTCTATCTGGAAAACAAAAGCTAGTTCTCACCTAAAACTTCATGCGATAACAAGAATGGACCAACTGAAGGCAAATACAGCAGTTTACAGCACGATACCTCGTCGAGGAATTAGCGACGAAGCGGTTATCGCTGCGAAGCGGATGGGCAGGGCGCCGCCATCTTGCCGACGCCATGTACGCAAAAGCAACGTGAAGACCGCAATGCAAAGGTCCCAATCTCACGTATGTACGTCCGTGCGACCCACGCAGACACTTCACGTTCTCCTCATGCGCACTGGTGACCCGTAAGCGCTCTACTTACGTGAAGCTTCTACGTACGTGAAACTAAAACTGTCTATTGTATGGACGGAACTCTATAGCTGCAGTAAATATTGCATCTGGACGGAACTGCAGCAGCAGGAAATGTTCCGTCTGGACGGAACGCTAGACACTCCGAATTCCGTAAAGCTTTTCGAAGTGAGCTCCTGCCTCACTGGCGGGCGCCTTGCCAATCTAAGAGCGTTTTGATATTTATTTGCTTACAATTTTATTGGACTGTTCGCGACAGTAGAGAATTAGCGCCGGCCACTTGTGGATCATTAACAGCTTTGCGAGCATAGCCTGTAATTATCGGACGCTGCAGCTCCACGCAGTCTCCCCAAAGGTCAGCGGTTTTCGTGAGGGCTGAGAATGAATGAAGCGAAATGATTTGATTCACGAACCTCTGGCGCATGTGACCATTTTCTTTCTATTATGTGCGTATGTTGGCATGTGTTGTTGATCCATCGATAATTTCCTCTTCTTGACTTGCTATGACTTCATTCAACTCTATTTTTATTTTGCGAACGCGCACAATGTATAAGTACTCACACCTGTTCAGTCGTCTTGGCGGCGTTTATTATAGCTCCTAAAAACACTGCTCAAAGTAGATCCTTAGCACCGCGGCGGGCACACCAGGCCCAGTTCACTGCCGGCCGAAAGCATGTGTCCACAAGAGCAGTGACATCAGATGCCCAGACAGTGCCATCTAGATAACAACCATGCGCCATCTCCTCAGTCCCGCCTGCCGCTCCTGCTCCAGGCTTCGGTAGGCCGGCCACGGGGTTGTTTTGCAATGCGGCACGCTGCGATACCAGTTATTGGGCCCTGCGAGCGACGTTGCACAAGGAGCTTCGCGGGTCCTAGAGCGCAGGGCGGCACAGTCGGCTGACGCGACATTTCGAAAAGCTCAGAATCATTTTCATTCGGTTCTTACATCAAATGTTCTTTCCGGCATTCAAGAACTAGAGTTTGAATTCTAATGGCACCAGTTCCTCCACCGGTAATGCAACTAGTTCATCCAACCCGCAATACGTGCTTTTGGGACAACACAAAAAGAGATGCTGAGCATACTGTGGTATTATAAAAAAATTACGTTTCCCTCTAAATTCGTTGCGTGTGAAGTTTATAACAGTCGTGTAGCAAGTGCTTGTTTCTGTCTCCACAAAGCGCCTACACTTAGTGTCACCCTATGCGGCTATACATCATCATGGGTTGCCCACGTCCCATGTGTTTCGGCATTCTTTAAGGTAAAGCGATCCAGTTTCTTCCCGTGCCTTGTTTTTGTAAACCACCACATTACCTTTCAAACGCAAGTAACAGCCGAGGGCTCGAGGGTCAACGCATTTTTCTCTACGGTGTGCATTTCTGCGAAAAACGTGGAGGCGAGCCAGGTCATGTTCCGAGAAATGTTATTTATGGGCTCATTCTGGGCTTCAAGCATCGGAATCACGTTCCGTACATGAAAGAACCGCCGTGATTTCACTCAAGTAAATACGGTGGTACTTTTTTATTTTTAGCCTGATGATGATCTCGTTAAAAGGCGGGGCAAATAGGACGACGCTTGAAACATCACCCCACCTCCACGCTCTGTTGTTGCGTGGTCTTGCTCGCTTTCACGTGGCGAAACCGGGCGATTCATTGTTCTATGAAAAGGGTTTTAGCATTTTTTTCCTCCTGAACAGGCTGCTACACTAGGCTACAGTGACACCGAAAACCACTCTTGCCGCCGCGGTGGCTCAGTGGTTATGGCGCTCGGCTGCTGACCCGAAAGACGCGGTTTCTTTCCCGGCCGCGGCGGTCGAATTTCGATAGAGGCGAAATTCTAGAGCCCCGTGTACTCTGCGATGTAAGTGCACGTTAAAGAACCCCAGATAGTCGAAATTTCCGGAGCCCTTTTACTACGGCGTCCCTCATTGCTGGAGTCGCCTTGGGACGTTAAACTCACATAAACCATAAACCATGAAAACCATTCTTAAGTTTTAAACCAATGCTTACATATAGGCTTGAAAATAATTCGTTCGTTAGATACGCAATATTTAACGCCAGATAACGACAAAACGACAGCGGCCCTTGCTGACGATATATTTTTTTTTCAACATCATGTATATAGCATAGAAAGCTTTGAATTGATCTTGGCGGTAACTTTAATAAACGATGGTGCTCTGCCGAAATCAGCTCCACAATATGAAAAACACGTATGAGAGTTACGGACAGCCAGAAAGGCAAGAAAATATTAACTGAATGCATTGGCAGGTACATGGTCTTAGTACTCATGTTAGATAAAGTTTAAAGAAATATCGCGTGGTTTTTCCGACGTAAAGGCATGCTCAGCCAGTCCTTGTCTGCTCAGTACCTAGAGTAGGCGTTTCTTGTTTTTGCACATTTATTACGCGCGCACCGACCAAAAAAACACACATGAACTGGTTTGACTCACAGCCACAAAACTAGTATCGGGCTGCTACAGAATACAGTACATTAGAACAGGGCAGAAACGTACATTTGACAAATTATGTGCAGCGTAAGGACACAGAGTGCACTATATTGCCACGTATCATTGTAGTGTTTGTTCTTTCACACTCAAGGCTGCAGGAAAGGGCTGTTATCATTTTTGTTCGTGACGCGAGAAGCAACCAGTCTAATCTCGATTGATCGCGGCCATGAAAGGCTGCGTCTAGGTTTTTCCAGATTACTGTAGATGATCTTGTCCTGCTATCTGGAAGTTTCCTTGCCGGCTTTAAATTGAGCGATGCCGCGAGCAGCGGACATTCGTAGTTCGACGACCGCCGAGCACGCTTGTTGCTGCCCGAGCTCGTCCAGAACCAGCGAAGTTTTTTCGGCGCTGGCTTGCTGAGAAGTTTTGACAAGTGCAGGCGGGCCTCGGATCCACTGCGACCCCGAGGATCCGCAACCAGCCTCCCAGCCCAGGCGCCGTGCCTTTGCCGGTGCTCGGGCAACTTCCTGGCCTTCAAGCAGCAGCCCAGTCGGCCGCCCGTGACGTCATGGGAGGCCCGGGACCTGCTGCCCCTCCGGTGTTCCGTGCGCCGCCCCCAAAGGCGCACTGTTTTTCGTTCACAGTTACATCCGACGCGACAGCTGACGACATCGTCGACGGCATCGAGTTGGTTGTCGGCCCGAAAGGGCTAGAGAGCCTCCAGCACCATGGAGGCATGAAGTTCTGCGTCGCCATGGCCTCGGCTGCGGCGGCGGAGAAGATGCTCGTGGAAGGCGCCTTCAACGTGAACGGCACTTCCGTCCCAGTAGCCTGCGTGGGTCCTGCCGTGGTCCACGTGACGGCTTTTCGTGTGCCGCTGTTCGTGGGAGACGCGGCGCTGGCAGCGGCACTGAGCTCTTTCGGCAAGGTGCTGGACATCACCCACCCCGTCCTCAAGGGCCGTCGTCACGTCGGCAACGGGACGCGCGTGGTCCGGATCGAGATGAAGCAGGCGGTGCCGAACTTCTTGACCGTCCAGGGCCACCGCGTCATGTTTGACTACCGAGGCGTCCGGAAGGTGTGTTCCCGCTGCGGGCAGGACGGCCACATCGGCGCGGCGTGTCGAACGCCGCGGTGCGCTCGCTGCGAGGTGTTCGGCCACGACACGGCCGGATGCGGAGCGGCTTGCAGGCGCTGCGGTGGAAGCCACGCCACAGCGGACTGCCTGCGGCCACGGTCCTATGCGGCGGCCGCCGCCTCGAGGAAGGAACCGAGTAAGGACAACGTGGCCGCAGAAACGCGGAGCCCACCAACCGTCCGGACGCCTGTTGCCGACGAGCACCCAACGACCAGCCGCCCGAGGGAGCCCGAACCCGCCCCCGCGACGGAGGTGCCCGTGAAGGAGCAGCTCGAGGGGACGCCTTCAAACGAGGTGGAGCCGTTCGGTGCTGTTTTCGCGGAACCCTTGCCGCCGCTACCCCGCACAGCTTCCTTCAACACCGAGAGCAGCAGCGGCGATGAGTCGAGCGTGGCGTCGGGCGACCTGGTGGACGTACCGGACAAAGTCACGCCGCTTCGCCTGACAGGCGACTTGACGTGCGGCCAGGTGTCAGGAACGACGACTCCTGGAGGTGCGGACGACGCGCGCTTCCCGTCACCAGCCAGCCACACCCTCCCATCGGCGACCCTGGCGTCGGCATCGGCTTCAGCTGCGAGCGTCGCCAAGACCACGCAGCAACCGGTGAGCGAGGCCACAAGCGCCGACGGCCCCGAAAACATGGACTTTTCCCGACCAGACTTTAAACGTGCCCACCCCCAATCATCGGAATCCGAAGGGACTGTTAACGAACGTTCTAGCAAAAAAGTGCCGCGCGCGCCAAGCGCCGCCCATGGCAGCGCTCTTTAGGTTGTATGCTATGCCGTCGGTGCTCTTGGCAGTCATGGCGGTTGTGCATCTCCTCTCCCTGAATGTTCGGGGATTTCAATCCGTAGACAGACAGAGAGAGGTGATGCACTTTGCCAGGGCTAGGGGCGTCGACATCCTGTTTTTACAGGAATGCAACTTCCGTACTTCACTTGATGTGCTGAATTTCACCACCCGGTTTTCTGTTTTTGCTTATTTTTCGTTGACTGATTTTCATATGTGCGGTGTTGGTGTCGTTTTTGTAAACCCCTGCCTGCGCGCGGGTGCTCATTGCACTTTCGGGCTGGACGGCCGCACTCTTGCGGTCGACTTCACACTAAACCAGCGGCGGGTACGTGCGTTGGTTGTATATGCGCCAGCACGGCGGACTAATAGTTCTGATTTTTTTGAGCGCCTCGACTCATTCCTCCTTGATCCCTACCCCACTTTCATCGTCGGTGACTTCAATTGTGTACTTAACATCGACCGTGACGTCCGCGGACAGGGTCACGGTCGCCGTTATTGCGGTGCCCCCGCGCTCCGCGATCTCGTGACTCAGTTCCGCTTGTCTGACGCGTGGGTGCAGCTTCACGGGGATGCCTTTGGAGCGACGTTTGAGAGAGCACAGTCAGCGAGTCGGATAGACAAATTCTATTTTCCACCAGAGCTCGCTTCTTTTGTCGTTAGCTGCGAAGTTCTCGCGTTCCCTGCAGGCACGCCGGTGATTTCCGATCACCACCCCTTGTCAGTCAGGCTCGACTTTGGTGAGGACACCCCACGTACTGTTACGTGGCGCATGGACACGAGCCTACTGGCGGACCCGGAAAGCGTGGCGTCGCTGCGTACGACGTTGGCAGCATCGTGCAGGAGCTTCGTTGCGACTGATTCATGGGACACACTCAAGGCTCGTTGGCAAGCAACCCTGGTGGCGGCCGGACAAGACCGCAGACGCCGGGTAACTCATGCACTGAATGACACCCTCAAGCGCATCCGTATAGTGCAAAGGGGAGCACCCTTAACCTTTGCCATGAGCGATTACCTGAGTCTACTTAAAGCACGTTACCACGTGTTGCTCTGCCAGTCATCACGGGCAGCTAGTCGTGCACACCAGCTCGGGCGGCCGATATCAGACCCGGCTGTGCTACGACACGTACGCGCAGGCACGGCAGAGGAATTCGCTCCCGCTACTGTGCCTTTCGTGACACTCCCAGACGGCACCCAAAGCAAAACCACGGCCGATATCTGCACGATCTTCGCAAGCCACTTTTCGAACCTGTTCTCTACGGACAGTTGGCTACATCTTCAAGATGGTTATGACGGGCTTCTACAAAGTTTTTTTGGAAACTTGCCACGAGTAGCTGAAGAGTTGCATGAAAACCTTTGCGCACCAGCCACAAGCCAAGAGCTGCACGCCATCCTGCAGAGTATGAATGCAGCCTCTGCCCCCGGTCCAGACGGCATTCCAAAAAGTTTTTATTCAAACTTTTTTTACGAGATCCAAGGAGCGCTCCTGAAGATGGTCAATGGCTTCCTCGCGGATGGGTTACGTCCAAACTCTTTCCGCGAATGTCGCATAATACTCATTCCGAAAGCGGGCGGTGACCCCTCCGACCCGCAAGCATGGCGGCCCATAAGCCTCTTAAACGCAGACTACAAAATAATCGCATCTTTACTGAACACAAGAATGCGGACGATCCTACCTCACCTAATCCACCGGGCTCAAACCAGCAGCGTGCCTGACCGCTCTGTGTTTGATGCATTGGCACTCACTAGAGACCTGTTCACATTTGCCAGCAGGACGGGCTTCAGCGGGTGCTTTGTTTCACTAGACCAGGCGAAAGCATTCGATCGGGTGGAACACTCGTATCTGTTCGGAGTCCTTGAAGCCTTCGGATTCCCTCCGCAAATTGTCAGCAGGCTGCGCTTACTTTACGCAGACCTGAATGCTCGTCTCTCCGTAAACGGCCACCAGAGCGCTCCCTTCTCAGTCACCAGGGGCATAAGGCAAGGATGCCCTCTCTCCCCAACATTCTTCGTGTTGTGCCTGGATCCACTCATCCGGCGCATTAACGACAGCCCATCCATACGCGGCTTCCCTCTGCCTGGCCAGGGCCAAATCAAGGTATCGGCCTACGCCGATGACGTGTCGCTTTTCCTCAAGGACGAGGATAGCTACGCCGCTTTTTCGCGGCTGTTTCTCGAGTACAGCGAGATATCTGGGGCCCTATTGAACAGGGGAAAAAGCAAGGCACTAAGGTTTGGCACCTTCACACCGAACCTTGCGGGCGAGGTGGAGTGGGTGCAAGGAGTGAAAGTCCTGGGAGTAGTATTCCTCGCCAGCGGAGAAGTAGCCCGCGAAACCTGGACTAACCTCCGCACGAACGCTGAGAAACGCCTCTCGGTGGCGTCAACTTTCCGCCTTTCAATGGCAGAGCGCTGCTATATAGTTAAGTCCACAATCCTAGCCGCATGTTTTTTTGTCGCCCGCGTCGCAAACCCACCGCGCACGTTTGCGCGCAGGCTAACCTCGGCCTGTGGCTCTTTCGTTTGGGCGGGCAAAACCGAACTTGTGTCACGAATGTTCATGCGCCTTCCATCGTACATGGGTGGGTTTGGTATACCTTGTATCCGCACCATGTGCAATGTGCTCGCCTTGCGAGGAGTACGAGATCTTGTACGCAACCCAGAATATCCCGGGAGAACACTCCTCACATATTTTCTGGGTACAGCGCGTAACGTGTTTTTTTCACAACACGTGGTTGGCCCTACAGCCGAGCAGCCGCCGGCATTTTTCGTTAATGTGCGTCGCACACTGACGTCGTTGACTGCCAGCGTGCCCGATCTGGATGTTGATGAAACCCCACCCTCCAGAATATGTGAAGCACTAACGGTCGCTGCGCTGACCCGCGAACAACTCCAGAAAACGAGACGGGCACGCTGGCGCCAACTGACCTCAGCTACGCTTCCTGCAGATGTCAGGGACTTCGGCTGGCTGCGAGGCTGGCGGGTCCTGCCCACAAGAGACCGCCTTGCGGCGTGGGGCGTGGCGCCCTCCGCCCGATGCCCGCAGTGCGGTCTGCTTGAAACTTTGCAGCACGCAATGTTTGAGTGTGTAGTTGCGCGCACTTTTTGGACATTAGTGTCACGCATGTTTTTAACCCGCCTGGAAGCGCGCACTAGTTCTCCCGAAGTGTTAAAAAATATGCTCTTGTGTGTCGGCATGTTCGTTTTGTGGCGGCAGCGTGGAGTGGCATCCTTAAATGGGCGTCCGCAAAGAACAATGTTCCCAATGTTGCAGCGCCTGCGCACGCGCCTCTTTGAACAAGCATGCATGGACGCTCTGTCAATGAGCGAGGCTGAGTTCTTGCGCAAATGGTCGACATACTTTATCGTCCTGCGCGGCGGTCGAGTATCGGCATTTTTACTGCATTACTGACATGCTCAGTGCTGCGTCACTGCGCATGTGCTTGAATGATCAGAGAATTAAGTTCATCTGTTTTGTTGTATTTTCTATGCTATGACAGATAAAATAAACTTCTCTTTCTACGCCGCCGCCGAGTGATTCAGTTCTTTTGCGGGCGCAAGTCAGCCCAAATAAAGAGCTTCGTTTGCAAGGCTTGTTGCTGTTTCCCTGACTGCTGGATTGCCGTCACTACAACGTGACATCTGGTGGAGGTGCTGGGTACCTTCCATGTACCGGACACCCCCAGCAAGTCGCGACGCCAGCCCTTCGAGTCATTCAACGGAGAACTTGACTCCAGTCTACCACGCAGCCTCTTGGAGCCTCCAGCCATGACTTACGCCGCAGCAGTGCGCCGTCCTGCACCTCGACGACGGCACCTAAGCCCCTATCGCCCTTAGCCTGCTGCGCTGGAGCGCCGCCCTCTCGCCCCAACTCGCCCGTCCTACGAGCGTCGTACACGGCCGAGGAAATGCGTCGAGTGGAGAACACCCGACCAGCGCCGCCCACAATGCTTCCACTGCGGAGAAGCCGGTCACATTCTCCGGTACTGCCCATACAGGAGAATGGGCATCTGAGGGTTTCCTTACGACGCCCCACGACCCCGACCCGGCCAGCGACCAGCTGAAATCGAGGATTTTTTGCGTCGGGAAGGATACTCATCGCCGAGCCGCCTATCGCGTTCTCCGTCGCCATCGTCACCGCGCTAAGTATCTCCTAGCCGAGGCTATGCAGTGCGTGGACGCTTCCCCAGCCCCCGAAGGTTAAACTGAATAAAGCAGCCTCTGGAGGTGAGGTTGCTTCTGAGCGCAAGAACTAAGATCCTCCATCGACGAAAAAAGAAGACCATGCCCCCTACGAGGACTACGAACCCTACGACAACGACGACCCCTACGACAACGACGACCCCTACGACAACGACGACCCCTACGACAACGACGACCCCTACGACGACGACGACCCCCACGACGACGACGATCCCCACGACGACGACGATCCCCACGACGACGACGATCCCCACGACGACGACGATCCCCACGACGACGACGATCCCCACGACGACGACGATCCCCACGACGACGACGACTACTACGACGACACCGACGACAACACCGACGACGACGACGACACGGCCAGACTTGAAGCTTTTACCGCTGCCCTTACACCTTATTAGGAACGCTAAAGTTCTCGAAGCATTCTCCGTGTTTAATTTCATTTTGGGGCATCGGGACGATGCTTCTTTGGAAGGGGGGTAATGCCACGTATCATTGTAGTGTTTGTTCGTTCACGCTCAAGGCTGCAGGAAAGGGCTGTTATCATTTTTGTTCGTGACGCGAGAAGCAACCAGTCTAATCTCGATTGATCGCAGCCATGAAAGGCTGCGTCTAGGTTTTTCCAGATTACTGTAGATGATCTTGTCCTGCTATCTGGAAGTTTCCTTGCCGGCTTTAAATTGAGCGATGCCGCGAGCAGCGGACATTCGTAGTTCGACGACCGACGAGCACGTTTGTTGCTTACGCCGCCGCCGAGTGATTCAGTTCTTTTGCGGGCGCAAGTCAGCCCAAATAAAGAGCTTCGTTTGCAAGGCTTGTTGCTGTTTTCCTGACTGCTGGATTGCCGTCACTACAACGTGACAATATTAAATTACCACGCACATCGGACAACAACAAAAAAAGATGTGCCACTGTACTCGGAAGATAAATAAAATCCCATGAACATGTTGTTTCGTGCAAGAATGCACACGAATTCACGAATCCATGGCATGGCACACAGGCAGGGCAGCGGCCTGCCTGTGTTCTTCTACTTTAATCCGCATTCCTGTGCTGTTTCGACATTGTCCAAACACAGCTCCCAAGAGTCATATTTGACCGCTTTAATGGCGCGGCAAATAGTGCAGTATAATGCAACGGTTCACAGAAGCTTTCTAGTGGTCAAGCAGATATTTTTTTTTTTAGCGAGAGTACAAAGTTCTTATTGGAGTGAAGTCATCAAGAATACCATTCCAGACCTGGGAGCCATTGAATACTATCGCTATGATAGTGTTCCTGAATGTACTGATGATGACGATAGCCTCCTTAAAACTGTTCATTTACCAATGTTTTTCAGTAGTCGTTAAACACTTATCTCATTAATGGTGGCGTAATGTGTTCCATTTCTACTAAAACGCGGCAATTAAAAAAAAGCAGAGCTCATGCTCTCGTTGAGCGCATCACAAGTGCTCCAGCTCATTCAGTCCAACTTTATTCGGCAAAATTACACCGGTGGCTGCATTCGCACAGTGCGGTTACGAGCAATTATGCCAAATGGTAAAATAAAATCTGCGGCAGCACCCTCTCACGGCCCCCTTCAGTGCACTCACATCTGTGTCGGTTCGTGGCAGCGCAGTCGGGTGGGAGGAGGGGGAGAAGATTAATGAACCAGGCTGGAAGCTACATTATTCTCAAGGGCACGTTAAGCGGTTTTAATGGCCTCTTTACGGCATGTTAGTAAATGGTCTATACGTCTCTCCTCGCTTCTCTCTTTCTTACCTTCTTTCTCTTTCTTGCTTCCTTTATAACTTCCTTTTTTTACTTTCTTTCTTTCCTTTTTTCCTTCTTTCTTTTCTCTTTCTGTCAGCCGGACAACTCTTTAAAAATTTCTTTTAGCCAAATTTTCTTGCAGGTCAAGTTGTGCACTTTTGCCTACTAGCCATCATGTTGCGCGTTGTACGCGTTGTAGCACTGTACGCGACAGTACTACTTCCTGCATGTGCATCTTGAGCGTCATTGCTTTTTAGGTTGCCGATTCCACCCTGCCTGGCGTTTCTGCCATCAAATAGTTTTATACGTACGCGTTTATGTTTTGTTTCGGTTGCTATTGTTATTATTTTATTGTGTAATCTCTGTATTGTGCAACCTCATTTGGCTTCGTAGCTTACATTGTTATTACCCCTGTTCTTCCCCCCCCCCTTTTTGTGTTTGTCAAGTCCCACTCCCCTCTATGATTCCCACCGGGTCAAGAGAGTAACTGAAATAAATAAATAAATAAATAAATAAATTCATTCCGGGAGCCTCGCCCCGCATTCCCGGTTGAAACATGCCACTAAAGAACAGCCGTAGCCATAAAAATAGCATTCGTCACACATTTGAACCACGCTCATTGCTGTGTAGCCCGAAACAAATTTCGCGCAATACGAAGTCAACAACTCAAAGCGAGCAAACATACCAAGCGAGATGCAAGATTGAATGGTTGTGCAAGGCAGGCGATTGTTGTTGGTTTTTTTTTGTTAAGTTCTATGGCGCATAAGCAACTCAGGATAACGTGTCCAAACACGAGGATTTCTTTATTCATTTTACTAAAGTTTTTTTTTCAATTTATATTTTATTTAAAATACTCGCTTATTTTAAAAACCTAAAAATGCATGACAAATCAACGAGCCCATTTTCACCTAAAAGCAATGTCGGATGGAATGTAAATGTAATTGGATGTAAATGAATGTAATTGTAAAACACAGCAAAATGCTTTTACAACCCTGCTTCCAGTTTTCTACATAAAAATAAAACACGGTTTACTGTTACCTCATCTCCGCATAATACACAGATGGATTTGTCTTGTTTTGTCAATATGAAGTTATGTGTAAAGTGTGTGTGCCTCATACGAAACTGCAGAAGAGCACTTCCTTGAAAAGTTCCTGATGTGTGCATGTCTTCTTTACGTGAAATTTGCTTTAAAAAGTGTAGCGTGATATTCACATCATTGTTCCAAGCCGACTGCAATTTTTTTCATAATGTCCTAAGTTCCTGCTATTTTTAAAGGGCATAGTTTATTTTGTTTGTCTGCCGAGAGCTTGAGCAGCGCACAAGTCTGCTCTCTCGTCGCATTTTATTCCAACATGGCTCGGGACCCAGCAGAGTTTTATGTTTTGTCGGTTAGCTGTGGCTGTATACTGAGTGTGATGTCACCTAGTAGCGGAGTGATTGCATTTCTAGACTGAAGAGCTGTGAGCACGCTTAGTGAGCCTGCGTAAATGGTACTGTTTGCGAAGCTCTCGTGCACTATTTTTTCTACGGCCGCACAGATGGCTTTATATTCGGCAGTGAAGACGGATGAACACTGTAGAAGTTGTAGTGTTGCCTCCCAATTCCCTCGTACTACAGCGCTTCCAATGTAAACACCCGTTTTTAAACCCTCAGTATAAAGTTCCGTGAAGCTACTGTATTTTTGCTCGAGTGCAAGAAATTACTGTATGACAAGTTGTTGTGGAGTTAGTTTTTTACGGAACTGAGAAGAGTGAAATCGCAGATTGGAGAAAAATTGTACCATGGATATAGTGAATATCATCTTTGCGCAATGCCAGGTAATGTGTCCAGCACGCCGAGATTCTGGCCCATTTCGTCAAATTGCAAGAACAGTACGTGGCCCGGTATCTTGAGGTTTACTGCTGAATATGGTTCTAGAAGGACAGTTTGTTACAACTGGATAGCAGATGTTTTTGGTAGAGATCTTACTTTAAGGATATAATATGCACAAGTCGGAGCGGTTCTTCTAACTTCAAGCGGGGATTCATTTGTTTTTACATTAAGGCTGACTATGGGAAATGTTCGGTTTGCGCCGCCCGAGAGGCGCAAGCCTGTCTTATGTATTCCATTCAATTTTTTTTTTAGGTACGACGGTCTTGCTGGCGCCTCATTGTGGCGCCAGTTCTCCTGACATTTGTACCCAAATTGTGACGCAACGCAACAGTTTGTCGTACAGCGTTCAGAGTGGCGTCATAAGATTTCTCATTACATATTGCTTACATGTGCCAGTCAAGTTAGAGGCTAGCTTGCGACAGGGATTCAAACTTACAAAATATGCACCTTCTATTGTATGCCTTCCCAGACCTTCGTATCAAAACTGTGATGCAACCGTTCGTCTTACAACGTTCCGGAGGGTGTCATAAGCGGGCGCGTGTGTGTGGGACGGCCAAACAACCAAGGGTCCACGACATGAAAACTCGATCAACTTCATCGCCGCGCAGCGAGCGGGTCCGAACCTTTACGATCTCGTACGCAGCCAATACGCGAACACATAAACTCGTAAAAATGAACTTTAATGAATGTACAAACATTACGCGTAAACAATGCACCCAGGGACAGAAATACTTTAGCATTCCCACATGTAAGCGGGCTAAAGTGCCTCTGCGGAGTGTTTTTTTGGGGCCTGTTATTCGAGTTTTTTTTTTCCTTTCTGACCCGCTCAAGTGAGCTGTGCCGCCGCTGCAGCGGAGGCGAGTTCGGAGATTGTGTCCATCGCCGCACTAGAGGCTCTCGAGGGCCGCGGAGTACCCGTGGGTGCACGGTTTGCAGACCTCTCCCGATGGGGGAAGCCTTGCGGGCTGCCGGCTAGAGGGCCGGCGGGCCTTTTTCAGAGGTTGCAAGGCAGTCTTCGCTGCGTCTGCCGGGGGAAATGATGGCCCTGCCTCGGGATTTTCCTGGGCATGGCAGGCGCCCGGTGTGCCGGCCGCGTATTTCTCGTTCCGTCAATGATACAGCCCACCAACTCCTGGTGTTGTCTCCAGGCTGATCTGAAAACTTTTTCAGGCGATTTTTGCTTCAAAACACGTCATAATGCAACCTGTATACAAAGTAAAACACATCGCTACAGAAAATAGTAAATTACTTGCGGGGTGCGGCAATTGCTTGTTCAAATAAAGAAAAACACGAGTAAAATTGGTTTGTATTGAGTGGCTTAAACGCGATTTTCGATCAAAAGCATCTCAGAAAATCATTTAAAAGGCAACACACCTCCAGGGGGAAAATGACAAATGGTTTGCGTGGTGTAAGTACTAAAAAAAAGGAGCGATTAAAGGTGTTCAAGTTAAAATGGGATTCGAAGTGCTTTATTAATTTTTCTAAAGCAGTGCTCTAATCCATCGCGCCGCAGAAGTAAATTTGTGGTTTTAATTATGCCCTTATCCGTCCTCAGAAATATTCTATATTCTGCTAGGTGGCGCAGTTGACTTTCTGCTCTGTACCGTTGACGGTTCGGAAACACGCGTGCCGCCCTCACGCACCACGTTCTGCGAAATTAGTTTTTGCAGTGAACGAAAATGCTCCTGTGACTCGGTTTCGCGCTTGATCATGACGATGATATCCTCAGGCTTAATGGCACATACCCACGGCGGTGTATTGGCCAGGGTGCATAGCGCTTCTTTGAAAGGCATAGTTTCTTTGTTCTCTACGGTTACGATTTCTTTGTCTTTCTTCTAGGATGGGCAGGAGGCGGAATAAGCGGGACGGTCACCTTCAGAATTGATGCAGTGCGGTTCTCCTTCACAGTTGTCGGAAGTATAGTCCTGTGCAGCGCATTTCGCGCAGGTCTGCCAACCGCGGCAACTCTGTGAGTGGTGACCGTATCTTTGGTAGTTGAAGCACTGACGCGGGTTGGGTATGTATGTACGGACCTGAATTTTCATGTAGTCGACTTGTACTGATTAGGGGGTGTGCTGTAGTGGAAAGTTGGGACTACGTGCTTTGCTGCTATTTCCTTGTTGTCTCTACTTATCGTAATGGGAGAAACGTTCACCAAATTTTGGTCCTTGAGACCTTCCTGCATTTTTTCCTCTGTGAGGTGGATAAAGTCTGCTTCTAAGATCACTCTACAGATGGTGTTTAGGGATCGGTAGGCTGTAATAGAAACGAGTATGTCCTCGAGTGATCCCGTGTGCGAGAGTTTCGAGTGTTGTACGTTGTATTTCAGATCAAGCAACAGGTCTCCGCTGACCATTTTTGTCACTGGGTAGCCTAGGCCATAGGCGTCTGTGAGGCATCTTTCTGCAGCGAAGGGGGATATTATTCTGGCAGGTTTTTGTTCTACTTCACTATGTACCACATGGTATTTGTAAAAAGCCTCTTTAGTCTTTTTGAACATGTGGGCAGTTATCTAGGTCCGCCCTCTATTCAGGGGGCGATCGGTCATCTGGAGGGTAAGGAGCCATAAAATACACATATTTTTCGGTCGCAGTGCCAGCTAGCTACCATGTAGCCGAACAAAGGGACGGGAGAGGAACTTTGCCTACGCCAGAAGTACACACTATGGCCTAATATGGCGACACACATACATAGTTAGTCCGACAAGGTTAACCCTAGCCTCCAGGGGAAAAAAGAGAAAAATCAAGAAGGAAGGAGGAGACAGGACAGTTGTGAGATAGAAGACAGGAAAGTGAAATATGAAGAGGAGGAAAGGAAAGGCGATTGTCGACTTCCCCCGGTCGGATCAGGCCAGAGGTGCCGTGTAGAGGAAGCTGGGGCCAAAGTGGTGCGTTGCCTACGCCGAGGGGCCTTCAAGGTCCAAACACTCGGCAACGGCTCAACCACCAGGATCCCCTTTGCCCCGGATACAGCCAAACACCACTCACGGCTAAGCGCGGTTGCTCGGGGTCCGTGTAGCGGCACAGTACATGTAAACATCTGGTTTGGTTTGGTTTATTGGGGTTTAACGTCCCAAAGCGGCTGAGGCTATGAGAGACGCCGTAGTGAAGGGCTCCGGAAATTTCGACCACCTGGGGTTCTTTAACGTGCACTGACATCGCACAGCACACGGGCCTCTAGAATTTCGCCTTCAAGAAATTCAGCCGCCGCGGCCGGGATCGAACCCGCGTCTTTCGGGCCAGCAGCCGAGCGCCGTGGCCACTGAGCCACCGCGGCGGGATGTAAACATCTACTTTAACAGATGCCGCCTACGGGGTGAGGCAGACGAGGGCTGTTCTCTACTGCTCACGCCGAGCGCGAGAGCACGAAGATTCGGTAGGCCTGCCCACAAAAGCGTTTCCATTTCCATTGCTTTCTGAACTATTGCATCACCCGCCGCTATGGTTCAGCTACTATGGCATTCGTATGGTGAACACCAATGTCGCGGGTTCGATCCTGGTTGTGGCGGCTGTGCTGCGATCCTTCACCATGGCGCGCTTCACAAAAGTACATGGCAAATTCATTCGGAAGAGTAAGTAATTACATTACTGAAAACTTTCTCCAATTCATGCAAATTTAATTTTACATTACCAATTAATGTTCACAGAAAGTAATGGCGTTATATCACAATTGATGCCAAAAATAACACAGTTACTTTTAAATAACCTTCAAATTTTTGAGGAGACATGGAAAGTTAAATGAGGGGCTTAATATGACGTACATACGAAGGAAGCCAACAGTGACCGAAACCAAGGAGCAGAAGGGAATGTTTCTTTGTTTTAAATTCATGGTGTCCATCAATGGGAAATTAATAGTGTAAGATTTTTATCGCTGCAAGATAATTCATTACAAAGCAGCAGAAAAACAACCACATGCATACATGCATAAAAATGCATGTACACAATGCATAAAAGCATACAGTGCAAATATGTAACGGCTCTTTTAGGCATTTAAGATTTCTTTAGTTACTGCACCGCTGGAGCAACTGAGCTTCAAAGGAAGAAGTAGAAAATTTTTCGCAGCTTTTGTAGAAAGGGTGTCCTTGGTATTGCTGAACAGTCGCTCCGCTGACGCAGGTGAGAATGGCCCAGTGTTCAACATAAAAAGCTCTTTCGAAAATCTTTGGGTACCACTCCAAAACCATAACATCCCTCATGTCGCCCTCCATCCGGGTGTCAATTTCGTCGTTCGATGTGTCATATATAGTCGCGCCCTGTTGCTTTTGAAGAGTTCGTCCATCGCGTCACTTGTGGGTGCTGTAGCAATATTTTGTCGACAGTTGCGTCTCTGCAATCAAGGCCACCCGGTTGAGTTGCGCGCCACGCTGTTCACCTTGTTAACTCTCCCCCAAAGAAAACAGAGTAATGCACCAAATGCCGTCTCAGAACGCGACGCGCACCTTCTTTGACCTTTCTGCCAAGCTCCGTCCCAGCCAACGGTTCCCCTGCCCATGTTTTCCCCCATAACACGGGCCATTACAAAGATAAGACGATGCGAAAAAAAAACAACAAAGAAAGCGGAAGTACGGCCAAACACTCGCACTTTCACAGCGCTCAAGAGAGAAACGAGCAGCGAACCGAGCGCATTGCTGCCTGCCTGGTGTTGTCTGCGCCGTTTGAAGCCTCCGAAGCGGGCTATTTATTGCTTCGGCAAAGCTATCCCCTCTCCCCCCCCCCCCCCCCCCCCCCCCCCCCCCCCCCGCCCCTCACAAATCAGTTTCCGTTCCGGAATGTTCGCGCCATGCGCATATCAGCCTGTGCTCCCGCGACTCGTAATGACGAGAGCAACCGGACACCGCTGTGGCCTTGGAGCACCACTGCTCGCGCTCCGGAGTCCTGACTCGTCTTCAACTCCGAAATGCGCCGTCTGCGCCTTCGGCGGCCCAAGCACAGTGCCACATCTTGCTGCTGGGGAGATGCGCACGACACGCGCACTCCTGGCTATACCCCTCGTTTACCCGCAGGCAACGACTCGGTCAGCAGGGAACGTCGGGGGTCTCGGATGCGTAGAACCGTTTGGCACGCACGGTTCCAGAGTTCTGTCTACACCTGCCGATCCGTTACACTTCTGCTTGCACTTCCCCGCTTCGTTCCCGCGTTCGAGGCTTCCTGCACAGCATGCGGCAGCGTAAAGTTCTCCAGCTCAAAAAAGCAGTTGCTTATCTTAGTAAAGTAATCAATTACTTTCGCCAATATACTGCTGTCCGGAAGTAAATATTTGCGTTACTAATTTACTGGAACACGAAAGTAATCCATTGCATTAAAAATTAGCGAAAAAGTAATTACATAACAGCCACCTCTGCTCATAATGCACAGCGTTAGTTTGGAACGTACAAATCTGCTTATCAGGGTTGCGAGTCGTACTTTTTCCGTAACCTAATCGAATACGAATAGTGCGGCTTGGCTACGGAAAGGAATACGAATATTGCAGCTAGAAATCGCATCGAATACGACTCTAATAGTGATCGGACCAATTCGAATCGAACATTTTTAAGCATATTTTCGACGAATTCAAATATTCGTACTAGATGAATTGTACGAAACAGCGAAGCGTTAGCGATGGCGGTGCGGTACGGCGCTGTAACTTACGGAGTCACAGTCAGAAAGTGTTTTCAGAATAGCTTTTTTCACCAAAGCGGAAAGCTTGGAAGGTTGGTGGTCCATCCTTAGAAGAGAACCCTAGCCCTGCACGTGGGCACAAAGAACGAGAAAAAAAAAACAGGACGTACGTTGTAACATGTGCTGCTTCTTTTCTCTGTCCTTTTAATGTCCTTCTAATTTTTTTTTCATGGCTCTCTTCGGTCTGCATTCTTGGTCAAGCGCGTCGCTTGTCTGAACTCTAAACCTCAACGGGAAACAGAGATTAGAAAAAAAAACCGTGATATATCTATCCGAGAAATTACCTCTTTTTCAGGGAATGTGAGCGGTAATTTTCGGCGAAAAGCAAAATTTTCACGGTGGTTCAGGGAATATCAGCAATCTAAAATGTCTCATTTCTTCCAAATTCGTGGGGTTTTCAAGCTGCTGCAGGGGAAAGGGTCTGAAATAGGGAGTTTGGGGTCTAACTCAGGGAATTTCAGGTTACGATATTGAACATCATTGGAAGAAACCTTGCTTACCACCTTGGGCGCGCACGTCGGGAAAGAATAATTAGGGAACCGAAGAGGAAGAAGTTCCCGAGTGCGTAGTTGCAATATGGATACCGAGAATGCAGATCAAATGGCCGCGCTATAATGTTGAAGCATCACGCTTTCAAAAAACATGAACGCGAACGACGTGATTTCTTATGCCTGTAAAGAACTTTTTTATCCATTCATAGCGGGAGTCGAGGCCACGCCGTGGTGGAACATTGACCCTTCTTGGCTGACGCATTGGGTCAGTGTGTCAGAGCAACTTTGCTGCTGAGTCAGATTAAGACCTCAGAAGGCAGGTCGCCAGAACCAACGCCAGCTCGGAGCAAGCAGCGCGCTCTGCTCCCGCCTCAAACCACTCGGACCATCACTTTGTGGCTGCGGAAGGTGATTTCAGGCGATATGGAAATACAGGAACCGCGTACATGTACTCTGCGGCAGTAGTGCTGCAACCAGTGGGTCGAGTTGGGTAACTGGACAGCCAGCAAATGTACTCGGAATCAGGATGGCGGCCTGGGTTTCCCGCCGAAGCAGGCAGGCTGTCCAATGTTCGGCAGTGAACGGAAATTACTAAAGCGTCTCTAAGGCTGAAGAAGACCAGTTGGCGAACGCCGCCCTGAACAGCTGGTCGAGACCGCTTCAAAGACTTCGGCTGGCAGCACCTATGACCGGTCCCATAGAATGTATACGCACGATGAACACTACCCAGACAGCGAGTCTTGGCAGCATCCTACGTATCACGGAAAAGGTCGCCGATTTTTTTTTTGTAAGAAAACCACAAGTTGCGCCCCCCCCCCCCCCATCTTCTTTTTTATTATTTCTTAAGTTCAGGAAATGCACTGCGCAAATAAAATCGCCCTCGACGAGTTTCCTCTCCAAGAGTGGCCCAATAATACGCAATTGACCACGTCGCGCTTGATGGCAGTTGTACAAGCTTGAAGGGAGCATTTATTAAGCATACTTGAAGTTCGGTCGCCATCAGCAATAAGGACCTCATTCAAATATAGCGTCAAGGTTTCACTTGCGGCTAGCAACCTGTTATGAATCACCAGGCGCACAAGATAATTCCTGCCACGCAACAAGCTGTCCAGTCTGACGCGATTTGAAGGTGGTCACTTCACTCATAACCTACTCGTACTGAAGTGCTCTAAGGCGGTTTGTTTCAGCAGAAGAGCTGAAAGGAGCGCATTAATTTAGCCAACTCAAAGATTTCTTCATCCTGCATTGTCCTTTTCATGTCCAGAATTCTCGGATAAAAATTTTTAATATTGAAAAATTGTAAGATATTGTTATGCAAATATTGAAGGTAATGGTCGATTCTTACGATGTGTAGCAAGGTCTTTCTTTTAATTTTTTTCCATCATTTGCATCAAGCAGTTAAGACTGCCATATAAAACCAATGGGGAATGCTTTTGACGATAGCAAGAACGTTAACAGCAGAAAAACGCAAACCTGTCCACAGGAGATCTGAGGATATATTGATTTTTTATAGTAAAATCTTCAAATATATGACGAAATGGGGTTCATAAACTCCTTCCCGTTTAAAAATGCTTTTGTACAGAATTTCTGGGCATCTATGACAGATTCATCGATCGTCACGACGAGAAAAATTTATTAGCTTTTTGGCCGTGATGAACTTGAAAACCTTCAAATCGCTCAAGACTGTACATTATTGCGCAGTGTGTCCATAAGCAGAGAACTTCTCGGCTATAGCTGATCAGTGCGTGTTGCGAACTCATTTGATTGCTTTATTGCTGCATCAAGCCTTCATTAGTTAGCAGCTTTCTAATGCTTAAGAAATCTCACTGTTTTCTGTCAGGCAGGTTCAGCACTTTTCCATCAGCGAGTGCTTTGGTCTTCGGTTACTCTGCACATATATTTCCGTATCCTGGCTTATCACTGAAAAACGCTAAAATATGACCCTCAAATTGAAATGTGCGTGCGTGTGTGTGTGTGCGTGCGTGTGTGTGTGTGTGCGTGCGCGTGCGTGTGTGTGTGTGTGTGTGTGTGTGTGTGTGTGTGTGTGTGTGTGTGTGTGTGTGTGTGTGTGTGTGTGTGTGTGTGTGTGTGTGTGTGTGTGTGTGTGTGTGTGTGTGTGTGTGTGTGTGTGCGCGCGCTTTAACTCAACTCGACTCAAACGAATTAAAGTATAATATGACTGAGTAATAATTATAATTAAAGGAGTATAGCTACCTAAATTTTGGGTGCGTGTTTTCTTCTTTGTAATGAGGCGTATGGCATTATTATACACGGATTACCACGTGGCATTCTCATACAACCACAAATCATTGCAATCGAATTTCTTTCTCATGCTGTTTCGGTTTCGGTTTCAACAGCCGAACGATGGCTGTGACGTGAAAGAAGGGTTACAGGTCACGTGAGGCATGAAAAACTGCAATATAATCGGTGCTGCTACATTCGTCGTCATTCCGGCTCTTGAGGAAGACTGGCTTCAGCACTGTAGTGATGTAAAATGACGAAGTAGTGATCATATCGCACTTTTCAAAAATATCTGACGTGACCTATAACCTCTCTGAGCTCACATCCATCATTCAGCTGTTGAAACCGATACCGAAACAGCATGACAAAAAAAATTTATTAGATATTATTTGGCGGTCGTAGGCAAATGCCACAGGGTGATTCGGACATAGTAGTGTATTCCGCATCACTGTAGAGAAGAAGACGTGCCACCAAAACTAAGGCACAACTTTCCGTGACGGGCAATTTTAAACTCTGCGAAGAGAGGACAAAGATGTTGCTGTGTTCTGCGGGACGCCTGTCGTATATTAGTGCATGCGGCCTTTCGCGCAGCAGCTGCCGCCATGCCGCCGCTTCTTAATTTGCCTTGCAGCTTCATGTTTCGTGCTGCACAGTTCTCTGCTCAGTCCCCTTGATCCCTTTCCCTACTACTCACGGCTCTTTCACTCGCTTTTCTTTCTCAACGGCCCCGCCGCCTTCTTTCCGCGCTTGTAGTAACTCTTTCACACCAATGCATGATTTATTCAAAGGAAAAAAACACGCGTTATATTTCTCCAAACACAATAGTAGTTCTTTCGGCAGGCGCCAGTATTGTGAGTCTTCCCATACGAGCGTGTGAGCGTGTTGCTGGCATAGCCGCAACGCTTGACGTTCTAGCTTGCTTGAGGGGATGGGGGTGCAAGCCCATCAAGGCACCGGTGTACATTGTTCTTGCCTGCTTTTACATTTCAAAAAAAAAGGGCAGACGGTTTAATTAAACTCATTCCCGTCATTCTATCATACATACTGGTGTCAGCAAACACAATATTATGAAAAAAAAAAATTCCTGCTAACACACCACTCCGCGAAAAATGGTAAAATCCGCGATTTTTCTTGGAACTGCGGGAAACTAGGGGCCTTATCTATAATATAGCTCCTGCGTTTTACTCAGTGGCGTTTTTAATTTTCCCTTCATTTCACAGTGCTGCAAGCTTCAATATTGCTACGAAACAAGTGCCCTTTACCGAAAAGGACAATTTGTCAGGTATTTTACTTATTAGACTATCGCCGCTTTCTTGCGCTGCAAGCTTGTCCAGTATGACTGAGCAACTAGCCCGAGCTTCCGCACTTGTAGCAGATATAACTGCAGCCCTTATTCCAGCCTAAGCAAATGAGCCGGAATAAATTATTTACTGCATCTTCCTAGCCAACTACCAAACCTTCAACAAGGCGCTGACGAGAAACATCAACTTGCTGACAAGACTACGGAAAGCAGATTGTACGTACGTGCGTGTACCTTTTGAATTTCGATGGAGGCGAAATTCTAGAGACCCGTCTGCTGTGCGATGTCAGAGCACGTTAAATAACCCTAGGTGGTCGAAATCTCCGGATCCCCTCACTACGGCGTCCCTCATAGCCTGAGTCGCTTTGGGACGTTAAACACCAATAAACTAATAAACCAAACCGATATCCGTAACGATCAGGAATCTGAAAGAAAACATCGCGTTCGATGAGAGAAAAAGAGCAAGCCGAAACAAGCAAAGCACGCAGCTCAACTTTCATCATTTGAAACGCGCGCACAAAGAATCAACCGAAGGAAACTCAACATGGGGTATTGGCTGCTGTCTCGGCGCTGCTGCAAAGGACGACGCAGCTGACTTAGACGACGCTGCACGACGGCGCTCCAATAACTATAGAGCTCAAGCCGTCTTGCGCAGAATTGACATCTGCACAGGCACTGGTCGCGCTCCAATAAACAACAGCGGGCTATTGGAGCTCTTCGAAACTTCATATAGGACGGAGTAATTAACTTCCTTCAAATGGGCCTTTATTGAACTTTGTCTTGAAAGAAATGGCCTCATATGTGGCCTCTTGAATGGCCGTCACAACCTTCCCTTTGTTTTACGCTACTTAACTTTGGTTTTCCCGTTTGAGGAGAGTAGACTATGTACAGAGATGACGGCTCATGGCGCACATATAACTAATTTTTATGTTACGTGCATAGCGGCGCTTCGATAGGGTCCTTCTCTTTTCGTGGCGTGTTCCCCAAGTTCAACCGACTGCTCGAAAGCCGAACTTTCATCTTCGCGCAGCTTCAAATAATACAATGGCATTGCAATTAAAGAGCTATATCCAAGCCTTCGAGTAGATTGAAGACCCGGTCGAAGTGCACTCGAAGACTCGCAAGTGCTACCGCTGCCGCTCAGCTTCTGCTTTGAACTGAGCGTCTTCATTCGAGGGTTTCAATTCGTATTTCTTGTCTTTCTTTTCTTCGAACAGTATATGCCACAAACGCAGAACCGTTCGCGCATCCCCAGGAGGATAACTAAAGTAAAGAATAGACGTCATAAATTAAAAAATGATCTCTGAGATAACCGAGAAACTCCCCAGCACTTAATGTTGTAAAACGAGTCTGCCGTGCACACTTCTTTTTCTTTTTGCTAGCTTCGCCTGCACGATCACTGAGCTTAATATAATACCGGAAGGCGCTCGTGCCTTCGACCCTCTCCAGCCATCTAACCAACCTAGCCATCAATGCAGGCCCGCCGCAAACAACGTCACCGCCATCTCGAGGAGTAACACGACAACAACCGGAGTTTGACCACCGACGCTTCGGTATGAAGGTGGAAGATGGCGGCCGCATCGGGCAGGAATGCTGTCCGTTTGCTACATGTGCGTGTCCACCTCTTTGCCCTGTTCTGCTATCGTCTTTTTTTTTATTTCCTTGCTCCTGCTTTACCTGAATGGCTGGGGTGGCAAGGAAGGAAACTGGCAGCAAAAAATCATCTTTAATGCGAGCTTTGATATCAAAAGCCGTTTCTCTACAAATGAAGAGCTTGCCCTCCTTTCCTATTTAGCCGGCACGAACCTCCACATGAAGTTGTTTTTCACTTCCTTTCGTTTCGTCTGCGCGGGTGTGGCGCCAGGATGGTGTCGCGGAAGAGGGGGGGGGGGGGGGGGGGGAGTGAGGAGCTAAATTTTCGGCAGACATCATTCCTTTTCAAGATTCAATAAAGAGAGCATACTGGGGGAAACGAGGGTGTGGTACATTCGCTTTCTAATAATCATCAGCAGCAGCAACAGCAACAGCAGCAGCCTAACTACACCCACTGCAGGAGAAAGGCCTCTCACATATCCCTCCAATTAACCCTGTCCTGTGCCAGCTGCGGCCAGCTCACTCCCGCAAACTTCTTAATCTCATCCGCTCACCTAACCGTCGGCCGCTCCCTGCGTCGCTTGCCATCTCTTGCTATCCATTCCGTTGCCCTTAACGCCCATCGGTTATCCTGCCTTCGCATTACATGCCCTGCCCAAGCCCATTTCCTCTTCTTGATTTTGACTAGGATGTCGTTGACCCGCGTTTGTTACCTGGTCCACTCCGCCCTCTTCCGGTCTCTTAACGTTACATCTATCAATTTTCTTTCCATTGGTGACTGCGTTGTCCTCAATTTAAAAGTTTAACCGTTTTCGTTATCCTTCACGTTTCTGCCCCGTAGGTGAACACCGGTAAGATACAGCTGTTATATACTTTTCTCTTGAGGGATATTGGTAAACTGCCACTCATGATCTGAGAAAACCTGCCAAGGCGCTCCACCCCATCCTTATTATTCTAGTCATTTCACTCTCGTGGTCCGGGTCTGCGGTCATAACTGAACGAAAAACAGGCGCTTTTAAGGTATCTGTGAGCGAACAAAACCAACTGCTCCTGTGCACAAAGAAGCACCCGCCAAATTTTCGGGGCGGTGGCCTACACCCCTCGCCTCACCTTGGCCCCATCCCTGCTCCTGCGAACAAAATTACTCGCAGAATCCGAGTGCGAGCATAGACAACGACCCAAATTGGAATAAAATACAACAGCAACAGAGAACTGAGCCTGACCTAAATCTGCAACAGGCTATGGAAGCAACCAGAAAAAAAAAAAAGGGGGAGGGGGGCGGCAAAAGAAAGACGCTTTTCTAACTCCTTTTTTTTTCGATAATGTTGTTCAAGAAATCCACAAAACGGCTGGAAACTCAAGAGCATGGATGGGTCACCGTTACGTGCGCGATAAGTGGAGCCCACACAAACACAAAGCCAGAGCCGCAGTCTGTGATCAATATTCTTTACCAGCTATGCCATTGTGGCTAGAGAGGTGCCGCCTGTTGTTTACCGATAATGGCCGAATAGCCAATGGGTAACAATTGCAGTGGAACGGGTATCGCTTTGAAAGCTCGAAACAGGACTCGGAAAGCCTTCTATCAAAAGTCTGCTTCTTACACTCGACAATTGTAGAGAGTCGATATCCATTTATTCGGATCCTACAAGGCTGTGCGAGCAAAGTTAAGTGCTTCAACATCTCATTAAAGGTGCAAAAAGGTCCAAATTCAACTGCTTTCCTCAGGCAACGAATTCTAACATCCGTAGTGCGCTTCGAGGATACATCTGGGAACACGTTCAAAGAGGGCAGCGAGGTAGTTATATGTTGGGCAAAGGTTTCAGTATCGCTCTGCTGAAACACATCAAAATGCCTATGAAACACTCAACCACAAACTGCAGGCTCTTTATCAGCGTGTGCTTTTGTGTGACAATATTACGACGAAGTGTCATTCGCTTTTAGTTGTTACTATGAAGCATGATACGGCCTTTCTGACGGAGCGCAACAGGTCAATATCCGAATTTTCTTACAGTTTCCTCATCCATACGCTCAGACCATCGAATGCGGTGCCATCGCTAGAGGCTTTGAAGACGGCTAATATATCAACAGAGTCTGTGGATATTGGCACACTCGCTCCATATCCGTTGATGCTGTGGAGCCAGACACCGGCGCACTCACAGGAGCACACGAGGGACCAAATGACGATATAAATCAAGATTTTGATAAAACCTGGCCGGCCATCGGTGGAAGATGCGGTGGCTCCAATAAAGACGGCGGCTGGATGCTGTCCTGACCAAGATATCGACTTCTTCGCTTGAAAACATGTCGACCAGACCGTTGATGGAACGCCGTTATAATACAGCAGATAGCCGCAGGAATGCTCCGCACCGCTTCCAGTTTACGGCAACGAAATCGACGACTCGAACCATTGTTGAAACGAGCGATGCTCGCCTGAGAAGTTGTAATGCCCTCGAGACGGAGCTAACGTTAAAAATGACCTCGAAATACTACACATAACGCTCGTATACTTGCGGATTTCCCGGAGTGGCTCATTTTGAGGAGCTATTTAGATCACGAAGCGTCCATAACATAAAGTAGACAGTAAAAACGTGTTGCGACAAGGGCATAGCACTCTTTCGGGCCGGCGCGCAGTGGTGTGGTTCTGCTGCGCAGTCACACAGTTGTATGTGCTTTACTACAAACTGACAAAGATATCGCTTGCTGTAAGCCATCAAACGAAAAAAAAATGTACTATTACTCCTTCCCGGCCGATTTCAGGTATGGCAGCAGGCGAACTAATATTCCTCTGGGACGATGACGCTCTTTACGGCTGTTGCGCTAATCACTCACGGTGCTTGACTGAAGCAACCACGTGAGGCTGGGCCTACTGCGGTCCACTTTCCCTTAGAGAAGGAAGAAAAGCATAATGATAAGCTGCCTAGCCGTCTTCCAAATCGTGCTTCAAGCGTTGTTTCCGTCAACGCGTGAGCTAGACGCTACGATGCGCGCAGTAGCAGTAAAACACTATTTCCTAACGCAAACCAAATGCCAACATACGCTTCGCATGGCATACCAGGCCAAGCCAATCTTCTCAAAAAGAAGTCAGCCAGGTGTACTCGGAAAGGAACGGGAAATGGAGGGGAGAGGGGGGGGGGGGGAGGCTTGAAAGAGACAAGACAGTAGAGTAACATAGACATTGCGCAAGGTCAGGGCAGCTGGGACAGGAGGGGTAAGACCGGAAGGGGCACAAGTCTTTCTGGTGTAAGGAGTACAAGCGAAGCAACAAAACATTCTTCTCGGTTTCGAGGAGAAAAGAAGAGAACATCGCTGTGACCAAACTCCAGAACCTTAAGATATCTAAGAAAAGCGATATAGATCTAAAGGATAGATCTCTGAGATATCTAAGAGGGATCCAAGAAAAGCGAGCATTTTTGCAGTGCGCCCTAGTTAACACGTGCCGTTATACGGCATATATTTGTCATAGTTTCATTACTGACACTCCTTGCTGCGAAGACTTGCAAGATCGGCCAGTTCCGGCGGCCCTCCAGCATGAATATGAGTTCACTTGCTATGCTCTGCGATACAGTTATGCATTTCGGGTACGATTTCCTACCAGGCGGTTTCTTTATTAACAGGTACACGCCCCTGAAGCCGGTGCGCATCGGCACTGAATTCTTCGTTTCAGAACGGCGCTGCGAAGAGTAGTTGTAGCGTATGCCCCTCCGTCGGAGCGCTCCCTTTACCCGATAGCTCGGCGGACCGGATAAACAATGCAAGACGCGACCCTTTTACACCCTCTTCAAGCTTCGAGCATGTTGCTTCCGCGAGTGGTCACGCATTAAAGCACCTTGAAGAAGCTTTCAACGAGAACTGGTTTCAGCATTTCCCGCATACATCCCTCACCCGTTCTAAAAGCCGAGAGACTAAGAGCTTAGTATAAGAATGCGCAGTTCCCACTAAGGCCATACCCGCCCCGTCCCGCAGCGCGCTGTGGACAC